>NC_056727.1:421208874-421268874 GCF_019279795.1 Protopterus annectens | reverse complement strand
CCCTTTCTCAAACAATTGATAAAGACTATGATAAAGTTTTAGTATCTAAAATTGCCAGTGACTGAAAATGCACCTTATTTTTCCTGTGTAAATTTACACACACACACACACACACACACACACACACACACACACACACACACACACACACACACACACACACACACACATCTAAACACACTTTGAAGGAGAAAATAATTTACTATTTGACCTCTATTCCATGCCTCATCTAATGACTTGGCAAAGAGGATATCAGTTTTCATTGCAAGACTTATAAGACTGAATGTGCAAAAATGGAGAAATATATTAAGCTATATTAAGCCCAAGATCCCTGTGTCCAGAGTATAGTGTTTTTTCAAAGATATAGTGAACTCCGAGTCAGTGCATATTAGTAAAGGGGGTATATGGGTGGAGACTTTGAGCATATAGATGGAAAGGAAGCTTATCTCCTGCAAAAGTAACCTTCAAGGAAAAAAAAAGTAATTGTTAAAATCTACTGTTCTGCTTTAGTTTTGCAGTTTTTTTTTTTTTTTTGTACTTAATTAGTAGACTCGCAATTATGGGTCTTAGAATTACAACAGAGAACCAGCAGAAAGACACAGAGTTCAGCAGACATTGAAAAATGGATGCATGAATGGCAGGTGAGACTATGAAAAACGCTATCAGTTTTTCTTTAATTACATTACTCCTTATGTGACTACATGTTTGATTGTGTCTTGAAGGCTAAGATCCACCGCTATCTTGCTTCTACCAGATTTGTCTCCAAAGTTTGCCTTTAGCTACAGCACTAAGTTGAGAAATTTTGTAACAGAAGATGAAATTAATATACAAAAGTATTTATGGACCATTCTGGGGCAGTATGTTTTACAGACATCCTGGTTAATAGCCCCCTTTGAGGAGGCACATCAGCCAAGTCAGTGGCAGAATCACAGAGACAGATCAGATTGTAGAACTTAAAAAAAAAATGGAAATGTTCTTGGAAAGTGGTGCAGCTTGCACATTTGTTGCCAGAACACTTGGCATACTTGGAAAACGTTAAAGTGCAACCTGTCCTTGCTCCTTCTGCAAATAAAATGAGACGTGATTTGATATTTTCATACATAACATTTTGCTGGACCACCTACACAGGTCAACGCTTTAACTTTAAAGACTATGTTGCATACTAAATCTCTTTTTTTTCCTGGAAAAAGTGAGAATGCACAGTGGTTTTACTATATAGTACCCAGACATTCTTGGTTAGATAAATAAATTGCAAATTCGAAATGACAGCCAATTGCATTGCTGTATATAAGCTCTGGAGCTGTGAGAAAGTTTTAAGTGCTAACTTTCATACTCCCATGTATTGAACAACATATTCTTGTACTAAAACTGACTGCCAACAAGAAGTGCTGAGAGTAAAAATAGGCAGTGCAGTACCTTTTGTTTTCAAGCTTTATGTCATTAAACACTGATGTGTGTACATACGAAAGTTTTACTTGTTGAAGTGTTGGGTTTTCTTCAGAGTTTGGTCAAACTGGATCAGACCTCTTTTGTTGTTTCTTTTTTACCACAATCATCTTCTTTTCTGAGTTACTTTTTGCCGTTGTGCTTAGGTTGTTATTTTTTTAACTATTTTTGTTGTGAGCAGCTGTACTGTATGAATCAAACTGTTGTTTTTTAAGATACCTAATGCTCATTCTTTTAGCACCACTCATACTATTTAATATGGGTGATACATCTCACAGGTTCACAGGTTTTTCTTACATTTCCTGTCACTTAATTTACTGATTAGCCATGGTCTAAAGAGTAAGCTAGCCAACATCAGCATCTTCAGCATCTTATCTTCTTGTTTTTAACATGTATTAAGTACATTTAATTTGATCTTAAATGTAGTTGTAAAAGCTGGACTAGCCATATTTTAAGAGTATATATCCTTAGGTTTTTTTTTTTTTTTTTTTTTTTTTAACTTTTGCTAAGTTTGTTGTTCTCTTCTCATACCCCAGCTGGAGGCTCAGTTACATTTTACTTAAGCCTCTCTCCCTCAAGACACTTACTGTAAGATGATATTGTGGGTTTACAATAGTGTTGTGTATTGGATAAGCAAGGTTATCCTATAATGGTCTGTGATCTCCTGTTCCACTGGGATGGTCTGCTAGCAATATTACTGTAGCCAAGTTCAGCACAACAATATGCCTCACAAAGAATGTAGTTTTTTCATTTATGTCCATGAAGCACTTCAGTAATATGTGGACAGTTGAGCCATTTTAGACAAATGTGTGATATCTGACATTTATTTTAACTTGCCACAAGGCTATTAACTTTAGAGTTAGTTGTTTTAGTTTTACAGGTTACGGGGGAAGTGCCACCAATGATAAAAAATATGTCATAATTGCCTGTTTCTGTTTGACAGAGCAAGTCTAACTGTCTAGATTTCACTGAAAAGTAATTCAAGATTTCAAACCATATTCCACCACCCCTGATATGAGAGATCTGGAAGATCTGAAGACATGAGTTCTCAGAAACCACCGCCAGCTTACAATTTTAGTAGTGTAAGGAACCTTCTACAGACAGCATGGAAAAAATCTCTTTACCTACAGCTAACATTCCCTTACTGCTTTAAATACAGACTGTTAAAGTTTTTGTTTTAGTTTACTGCTGTTTTATTAAAATAAATAAATAAATAAGTGCAGGTAATGAAATGAAATGAACTAAAAGCAACGCAACTACATCAAATGTTCCTGCAACTGACCAGTGAAACTTCAGTCATTTCTGAATCAAATGTATTTGTGTTTAAAATATCCCTAGAATACCAGTGTTCAGTTAGAAAAGAAAACCTTTTCTTCAGAGTGGCATATAACACAAAACTGGTGAATGCAACAGAGGAACACTAAAGCTACATTGTCTGCATGGTCTGGTAAATGTGCTCATATTGTCATATGCTTAATATAAATTAGTAATTATTCTGCATGATTTAAACTGCAGAAACTGTGCATCAGGTAGTTTGTTTTGTGATTTCTTCATTGTAATTGTTGAGTGTCCAGCTTATGCCATTTCTCTCTCTGTCTCAGAAAAAATTTTGCTTTCAAGAATGTCCTTTTGAGTCAAAAAGCATCCTTCCTATCAATCTATATTAAACATTTAAACTTCTACACACAGACTCAAGCATGTGCATGCATGCACACATATGTATATATATATATATATATATATATATATATATATATATATATATATATATATATATATATATGTACATATGTGTGTGTGTATATAACTATATGTGTGTGTGTGTGTGTGTGTGTGTGTGTGTGTGTGTGTGTGTGTGTGTGTGTGTGTGTGTGTGTGTGTGTGTGTGTGTGTGTGTGTGTATGTGTGTGTGTGCATGTGTCTATAATATGTGTATATACACACACACACACATATATATATATATATATATATATATATATATATATATATATATATATATTTATATATATATATATATATATATATATATATATTTAAGCCATAGAACACACTGCCCTGATTTTGACAATGCTGAAGTGATGTTTACAAAACTAAAGATTAATACTAAAAGACAAGCAAATATAATAGGAACCTATATACCACCCGGAAATAACCTCTCCACAGTAGAAAACATATGCCACTGGTTCTCAAAAGCACTGCCTCAGTTAACATTAATCATGCATGATTTTATTATAGAATGGTTAACCTATAACTCGAAAAACCCCACTAATCACATTAACTTCCAAGGCTTCACCCAAATTATTCAAGCATCCACCAGAATTGACCAGTCATCCAATAGACACTCCATCCTTGGATTGGATATTAACAAATAGACTAGCTCTCTCCTTTCACTCTGGCTGTCTCCCAGATAGCCTCAGAGACCGTCTCCCAGCCTTTTAACTCAGGCATTGAATAACCCATCAAAACATACTACTTGCCATCTAATAAGGAATAAAAGAAACTTTAACCCTCAAAACTTCATATCATAGGTTCATATGTTCATAGGTAGGTACTAGGCTATTGGCCCTAGGGCCTATATAAGCCTAGCCAAATAGTACCCTGGCTTTTGCCATCCAAGAAAATTATTTTCCTGTGCCCCTGTCGAGCAGAGCCACAGAAGTGATCCCTGGGGTGAATTTCCTATCTCCCATCCAATCATCAAGATTTTTCTTGAAGAGTGCTAATGAGAAGCTTTGTTTGATATAGATAAGTAGTGTGTTCCAGAGTATGGGACGTCTCTGGGATGGGAATCTATGCCTCCAGCATGTTCTGTTTATTGTTGTGACAAGGTTGCAATATCCACTCTCACCACTTAAGCACCTTCCCCTAGAAGATACTGTAAATATTTTAACTCTACCTTCCTAAATATCTTGAATGTACAAAAACCTCCCATAAGTATAAGAATGAAAGCTAACATTGCTCCATGGCTAAGCAAAGAAACCAGGACACTGATAAATATGAGAGACAAAGCCTGGGATCATTGGCACAAAATCACATCTGAAGCTCCTAAACAGGCATACCGAGAGCTTAGAAATAAGGCAAAAAGACTAGTAAAACAAGACAAGATAAACTACTATTATAAAATCCAAATTAAGCAACAGAACATCCTATAGAAGTTTTGATCAGCTATTAATCATATACTTCAACGGGAAATGCTAGCACATCCTCCCCATCTGCCACTAAAAATACAGCTAGTACAGCCACCCAGTTCAATAAATACTTCACTGAAACAATCATAGCTCTTTCTAACAATCACAGCTGCACCCCTACTCCTGTTCTTCCTATATAATGTAATATCAAGAACACCTTTTCCTTACAACCTGTCTCAACTGACATGATTAAAAAAAACTACTCTAAAAACTAAAACCCACTGCCGAGCAACTGAAAACTTTCCAGCTGGCAATCTTAGAGTCGCTGCTGATGCAATCGTCTACCCTATATCCGACCTTATTAACAGATCCATCTCCAAACACGAAGTCCCTGCAATTTGGAAAATTGGGCATTATTCCATTACACAAAGGAAGCAATTCAACAGAATTGTATAATTATTGCCTAATTGCTGTCCTATCATCCTTGCCCAAGATTCTTGAGAAATGTATGTACACACAAATTATGAACTTCTTGCTCACCAGCAAACTTTTACCTAGTACTCAACTTGGATTTCATCCCTTCCACAGTACTACCTCTGCTCTAATGATTTTCACTAACACAGTTATATTTTCACAAAAATAATGGCAAATGTATATGCTCTGTCTTCCTAGACTATCAAAACCCTTTGATATGGTCTCACATAGTAAACTTATCAATGTGCTCTCTGATCTGAATCTAAGCCAGTCAACTTTTGCATGGTTCCAAGACTACGTAACTGGGTGCCAGCAGCTGTTCAATGGCAACAAAACCTCTTTCCTCTTCTACCTGTTACCCTAGGAGTTCCTCAAGGATGTATCCTAGGTGGCCTACGTTTTACACTATTTACTAACAATTGCCACACTTCAGCCCTGCATGCTTCTGTTGTTCAGTAGGCAGATGATTCCACACTAATATGTGCCCTAGGAGTTCCTCAAGGATGTATCCTAGGTGGCCGACTTTTTATACTACTTACAAACAATCGCCACACTTCAGCCCTACATGCTTCTGTTGGTCAGTAGGCAGATGATTCCACACTAATATGTGCTGCTCCTCCTTTACAACTACAATTAATAACACAAGGCTCTTTCTCAGCAGTTGAAGCATGGCTAATTAACTCACAACTAATTTTGAGGTCCAGCAAAACTAAGCTAATGCTTTTCCAACCTACAAGACCTACTATGACCCTCCCCTTGTTCAACATTGTGTCCATGAATAACACCATTTCACTCGTAGCCCACACTAAGCTTTGGGGGTAGTGATTTATAGCAGCATGAGATTTGACAGCCATATTGTCCAGACCATAAAGAAAGTGCACAAAAACTTGGTACACTATACAGCAATAAACAGTATCTTACTAATAACAAAAAATTAACTGTTGTACAAACACATCTTATCTCAGCTATCCTCTATGTCTTCCCAGTTCTCATTAACCTAATGAAATCTGATTTAGCAAAATTAGACTCCTGTTGTAACGAAATTGCCAGGTTTGCCACAGATGCTCCTATCAGGTCACATCACTGCACAACACCCAAGCACCTTAACTGGTTTGAATGTCTGCAACTCTTACTTTATAACAAACTACTATGGCCCATAAAATTCTTAACTAAACAGAAAAATAGTAAACAGCAAAATATTCTAAACTGAAAATAACAAGTGTGCCCCCATACAGTCTGCTAATTATATATATATATATATATATATATATATATATATATATATATATATATATATATATATATATATATATATATATATATATATATATATATCAAGTCCGAGATAGCACAACAGTAGGGAAAGGACAATTTCCATTTCCCACTGTTCTCTGACGTCTTAAAAGGTATTTTGAATGTATAATTCTATTGAATGTTTGCATATATGTATATATGTGTATGTGTGTGTGTGTGTGTGTGTGTGTGTGTGTGTGTGTGTGTGTGTGTGTGTGTGTGTGTGTGTGTGTGTGTGTGTGTGTGTGTGTAAACACATATATTGTATACATTGCACACGCATACACACATACAAGAACATACATGCAAACATAGTACTGCAGCAGTCTCAGTGACAGTTTTATGAAAACACAGCGAAATGAATTCTGAGAAAGAATGTTTTCCGCTCAACTCTCTTTCCCTTGAAAAGTACTGACTACAGGAAATATTTGAAATTAAATTCACTTTTCTGGACAGCAGAGGGCACTATGCAACAACATTCTGAAACAAGAAGGAACAGTATTGTCAGTCAGAATGAAGGCAAGACTTTACAAGAAGAATTTTTTTTTAAACTAATAAGTACTGTTAAAATTTAGAGAGGTATTTATTAGAATAGACAGTGACAGGTAAGCTGCTCAGGCAGTTCAAAATCTAATAAAACACTGCAAGCAGTGTAAGTAATGTATGATTAATGGCCCTAATTCACAGTAATTGATTCCTGGCTATAGAAAGGAAAAACTATAGTGTCCCACTTGCAGTACTCAGGGTGAAGGACTATTGCATGTCATCAAGTTGTAAAGTTTTTTTCTAATGGACAAAAACTCCATTTGGATATTTGTTGCTATTTATTACTATTTGTGACTAATCTTTAGCTATATAAAAAAGGACCAGTTTCTGATCGGACTCCTCCCGGTCGCACTGTCTGACTTACAGTCACACAGTTAGGAAATTAAGAAATTTTCATCTAGAAATCATATTTTTGTACTTAAACCAAAGTGCAATACCAGCTAAGTATAAACCATGGAGTGTACAATCTAGTTAAACAGGATCTGTGGAACCTAGTCGGACTTTCCCGGTCAACAAATGTTAAATAAAAAATAAATAAATAAAATAAAAAGACAGGCAAGTAGGCCTTGAGGATCACCACTCCAAGAAAAAAATCTCAACAATTTTAATAGACATTTAGTGGCTGAGCTAACCTTGTGAGTGATGTAAACTGACACAAACAGACAAAGATTCCAAACGACTGGTGCAGTTTGACACAGATCGAATGCTGAGAAGAAACTATTGTCCACATCTGTTGAGTGCACATAGTTCTTAATATAGGTGAAGCAATAGGATGAGATTGCCAGGGTACAGTGATTACAGAACTCTGTGTAACTTCAACATGGTTTATACTCTGCACTTCGCAGTTGATGTCTCAACAATGTGCATTACATACACATGATAGTATGTTGTTATAGACAGCATTTGTTAAGTGTGTATCAGGATAACACAGAGATAGGAAAATGCTATCCTTGTAACAGAGTAGCACCTTTTATAGGCTACAGCACTTGTGTGTTCAAGTAGTAGAATAAAATGTTTTATGATCCTGATATTTTTTCAGGAGCACGGATAGTGTACAATATGATTGTACAAGTGAAACTAATGCAAACATGGATGTGCACATCAGATGAAGAAGGGATATTCTTACTAACTGTACTGAGGCACATAAAGAGATGTTGCCATTCAGCTTTTTAATAATAATAATACACACATAATGTTGCTAGTTGACATTAACTTGAACAGTGTGCAGGTGAATTTCATTGGATTGCAGCTTTTTTAATAATAGTAAGTTCAGTTTTCAGTTTTTGTACTACTTTTTACATTAACATGACAGTATCCTCTGTCAAGACCTATTATTATTCAAGGCTCATTCTCCTTCACAGCCTCTGGCTTGTAGTGGCTTCAGCTAGTAGGAGCAGTGAAAGGTTCAATGTTGATTATTAATGTACTTAGTACTTATATGAAAAACAGCATGGCCTAGAAGCAGCATAATGCCATGCAAGTAGACAGAGAATGCTGTCAACAAAAACAAACTAAAACTAAAACTATAAATAACAAAAAAAAAAAAACAAACAAAAAAAACAGCATGTTTCAAGGGGTAGAAAAAATGCCAGGAACCATCTCATTTTTAGCAAATTCATTTACTGGCTAGTAAGTACACTACCTGGATGCCAGCAAGGAAGAAACTAAGGGAGCCTGAGAGAAAATGAAATAGAAAAGGTGAAGAGAGAACACTTACTCAGAAGAATCATGCAGCTGTTCAGCAAAAAGCAATTCAAACTCCAGCTGTGGTGAAAGACATAGCTTCCAGTAATCTAGAGTTAAAAAGTAAGTCAGATGTACCCAGAGCTGATTAAAATAAATGAAACACTGAAGGAGTATATCAATTCAGATAGCCAAAGGCTAGAAAAATAGCAGAAGCTTTAAACAGATATTTAGATGACCAGATAATGCTGCAAAAATCAGAGGTCAAAATGAAGAAATGGCTAGGTGAGTATGAGACTGCACAAGAAAAGATGTTTAAAAAAAGGGTAAAATTAGAGGATAGAACAGGGAGGGAAAAATCTGAGATTTTCTGCTGTCTCAAACTAGAAAGAACAGGGTGTATTAATTTCATGAAAGCCCAAATAAGGCACTGGACTGTTATTCCACAATAGGAACAGGTAATTAACAGGCACACCATGTTTTCTATAAATCTGGCCTTGAGAAAGTACCCAAAGCCTGTATTAGTAAAAATGAAAGCCTACCAGCAGAAATAGTTGATTCTGACAAAACTGTGGTACAAGGTCAAAGTATAAAAAGTTGGAGACAGTAGAGTGTTTGTGGAAAATGAATATTCACTGTACACCAGGCAAAAGAGAAACAAATTTATTCCAGAGAAGTTGAGAGGCAGTTGTGAGAGTCAAGCTACTATATTCAGCTGTCTTTAGAATATTTTTCCTGGAGGATCAAAGTAATGTTTGATGCAGAACAAGCTAAAGAAGAAATACAGAAGTTTGTCTAACAAAAAGTGAGTCATTAAGGAGAAAGGGACACTGCTTCACATTCTTTTGATAATAAAGCACACAGAAAGAGACTTTGCCAGGGAAACCATTTCCTTTGTTACAAAGGAAAATGCTTGAGAAACAGAGAAAAGCACAGGAGTTGACGAGAAGAACTCGGAGTACCTTGCAGTTGAACAAAAGTATGGAGTTGGGAGGTGGAGATGAACAGGAAAACAGACAAGCAAGAAGGAAATCGGTAAATAAATGTGAAACTAGATGGCATCAATTTCATTTGTGAAAATACTGCTGTATAAGACAAAATGGAAAGAATGGACCTTTCTTGACTTTGTTAAACTTTTGGGGAACTAAAAGGAATTTGCCTCACTTCATGTATTAATGTTTGGGAGCACACAGGCGGGCAGAGGAAGGAAAAAAACTTACTGTAAATAAACCAATTTCTGTAGTCTGCATGTCTTCCCCGTGGTTGGGTGGGTGTTCAAATGACATGCGTAAATGGGCGTGCCTTTGTTGAAGGTTGAACGTCGAGCTGGCACCTTGGCATTCGTCAAAATCTATTACCAATCATTAGCGGACCGCAGTTCCGCTGTGGCAACCCCTAACCGGAAAAAGCCGAAAGACAATAACAGTATACCATACAATGTTTCATGAAATAAATTGTACAATTTACAGTAAAGCATTTTTAGTTGTTTCTGTATGTGATAAAGATACTAAAGAAAACAGATGCTTGTTTTTCTTTCTTCTTCTTTTTTTTTTTTTTTGTTGGAGGGTTTTGATTAAAACAAAAGGTCTTGTGAAATGTGACATAGCTTCCAATGTTGATGATAAGAAAAAAATGTATAAAGGCTCAATCTGCAAAACATTAGAGATTGCATATATTGCAAAAGCTGGAAATGTACATTTAAAAACTTGTCATATATAATAGGTGGGAATAATGAGCTTTTATCATGATTGTGGCACTTTCCATAGTGTTTTGGAACGTGAATAGCCTCACAGGTATAGAAAAAGGAAAGAATATGCAATTATATTAAAAAATGCAGAGTGCAAATAGCAATACTACATGAGACACATTTGGAAAGAACTGAGCATGTGAATTTGATAAATAAAGGATTTCAGGATGCATATTCAGCAGAATATCAAGGACAAAGGAAAAGACAAATGCTTATATTAATTGTTAGATGAGCTCCAATAGTGATAGAGTAGTAAAAGAAGATAATAATGAGAGATTTGCGGTAGTAAGGGGCTATTGGCAAGTGACGCCAATTATACTGGCATGCATAAACTCAACCTAAAACTGATATTATGGAGCTTAAACATTTGGGGGAGAAATAATCGGCTTTTAGCAGGGGATATTACTTATAGGTGGGGACTAGAATTTGATTTGCAGCAATGAAAATGTATCTGAAGGGCCTAGTATGGAAAATACAACAAAAGAGGGTAGATTTCTGAAGAAATTTATAAAAATATTTGGTATGGAATTTATGAATTCACTAGAACGAACTCAAAGAGCATTTACATATTATTCCCTAAGGTACAATAACCGGACTAGACTAGACAGAAATTATATTTCACAGAAACGTGCATTTAATTGAGAAATGTGGCATACATCCAATAATTATTTCAGATCATGCACCAATAATTACTAAGATAAAAATACAGGGTAATGCAGTAAAGATGAGACACTGGAGGTTTGCCACCATCCCATTAAAAAGAAATTAATTTATGGAATGGGTAGTGATAGATGGTATTCTGGTAGAAATTTGGAAGCAAGAAGGGAAGAAATTGATAAAGATCTGAAGAGTTCTGTTCAACAGTATCTGAAAAAGAGGGAAAGCACTATCATCCTGAAAAAAGTAGTGGTGGCTGTAATACTGCAATATGATAAAAACACTTCTAGTTTCATATAGGCCCATTTCATTTTTAAACCGTGATTATAAAGTGTTTATGTCTATAATGGCTAAAAGAATGGCAAAGACATTGGCAAAATTGATAGATGTAGATCAATGTCGTTTTGTGAAGGGGAGACAAACATTTGACAACATTAATAGAACAATGATGATCCAGAGGGAAGCAAAATTATGTTGTTGTTGGCTCTTGATGCAACAAAACCATTTGACAATAGTAAGCTGGGATTTTATGAGTAGGGGAATGGAAGCATATGCATTTCCTGAAGCTATAATAAAGTTAATTAGGAGGATATATGAGGAATTGGAGGCAAAAATCAAAGTGGAAGGGTTCCTCTTTAATAAATTGTGTCTGATCAGAGGAATCAGGTAGGGATGTCCTCTTTCCTTTTTGTTATTTAAGTTTCCAGCCATTGGCAAAGAAAATGAGGGACTCAAAAATTCAAGGACATGATTAGTATGACATTCAAGAAAAGTTGGGTTTATTTGCAGATGATATTATTTTGTACCCGATAGAACTAGAAAAGGACATTGCAGTGGTGTTTAATATTCTGAGACTGCTCTGGGTTTTCTCTGGATATAAAATCAATAAAGATAAAGCAAAAGCCAAAGTATTTGGGAGTATGGGTTAAAAAGGATGTTGTTATGGCAGCTAAGGATATGTAGGAAAAGACTAAACAAAAGATAATACAAAAATAGAGAAACTGGAAGCTCTTGCCTATGGGTATGGATATCAAGATACAATCAGTAAAAATGTTTTTAGTCCCTTTAGTTTCATACACAGGTCAGGAATACTTTTATTAACCAGAAGAGAAGTTGTGGATAGTAATTAATAAAGAGTTAAAGGATTTTATCGAAGAGGGGTGGACAGACGTCAAATCGGATAAGCTGATTCTTCCAATAGAATAAGAAGGCTTAGGGTTACTTGATTTCAATGGATATTTTAGAGCTACATGGTTAAGGCTCTTATACATAAAACAAGTAGAAACTACAATTCAAAGTGAAAATGGATGATGATTAAGCAAGGGGGTAGATTCAAGAAATAAAGAAAGATTTATATTTTGGATGCAGATTGTTAGGGAAAATAACAACAGTCATGCAGATCATTATCTTTATAAAGTAGTAGAAAATATACTAAGAATTAAGCCAACACCAGGATGGAGAAAGGAGATTCTGCTGATATTGATGACTACAATTAGGGGTTCAGAGAATAGGCAAGAGGAGGCTGGAATCTACTGAAGGAAGCTGGCAAAAGGACCAACATATTGCAAACAAATAATTAAAGAGGGAAAGGTAATAGAATGGGAAGAGGCCAAAAAGACATTTAGAGTGCAGGCTAGAGATTGCCTTCCATATCAGGGATTGATATGAGGGTATAGGAAAAGAGAAAGGAACAGGGAAACCCTAACAGAAAGACCTGCACTGGTTGAGTTTGTAGTTGAATCTAGAACAGACGCTGCTTTAAAAAAAGATAATTAGTAGGACATAAAAAACATTGCACAATAACTGTATGAATCAATCAGACATGGTCAGAAAAGATTGGAAAGAGAGATTACATAAGAAATTTACAAAGAAACAATGGGATGACATATGTATGGCTCCCAAATATGCAACAAGGTCTAGAATATTTAGGATTTTCAACTGGAAGTGTTTGCATAGGTACTTTTGTTCTGCATTCATACTCCAATGAGTTTTTCCTCAGGTAGATGGCAATTGTCGGAGGTGTAATGGAGAACAAAGAGGTACCTGGGGGCATATGTTTTCAGAGTGTAATGAATTTGCAGACTTTAATAATTCCTTGCAGAGCACTTTGTCAGGTATCCTAGGTGAGCAAATGAGTGTAACTAAGGAAATTCTTTTTTGAGCTGGGATACAGGATCTGAATTGCCAAGACATAACAAGGTCTTGTTAAGTTTAATTCTGGTGGCTGCTGTCACTCGTCTGGTCAGGATAAAACAGACAAACATTTGTGGGTTCTGTTCAAGCAGCTTTATTACACAAACACATCAGAAATGAGGCTTTGCAACTTAAACTTAAATATACTTATAAAACAGACTGACAACCACACTCATACATGTTACAACTATGGCTGTTCTCTCAAAATGGCACTGCTGCCTGCACGAGCTCTGTGTTTATATACACGTGCTACATCTGGAGATGCTTCTTAAAGGTATATAATCAAACGCTGATCTACATCCTCCCCTCTTTGAGAAATAATCCTTATAAGAAATGACAGTATTCAATGACATGCAATTTACAGAAATGATCTTTTGACATGCATTTATACAGAACTAGTTATTTAACATGCAATCATACAAAATTAGACACATATAAAACAATTATGTTTAAGTTGCTGTGTATTTTGCACTAGGTCTGGAAATACAACCTGATCGTGTAACATAAATGTCAGAATTGGATCTAGCAACGGGGGCTGTCTTCAAGGAATGTCCAACTTTGGAGACATCTGGGACATCATCAAGAACAGGAATGGATACTGAGACATGTTCTTTGATACAGACATTGTCAGGGTTGCTCTGAGATCTAGAGTCTGTATCACAGGTATGATGCTGCAATATCGTTTCTGATAGGAGGTTTCTCTTGTACTCTATACCCTCAGATTCCACTAATTAGCATCTCACTTGGTACATATACCTCTCACTTGACCAATCCGATGAAAGCCTTTTACCATTTTCATCCTCACCGTCTCTCCTGCTTTTAATGGATGAAGAAATCTGCTTGTTTTATCACAGATGGACTTCTGAGAAGAATGCTTTTTAAAAAGTTGGGCTTTGATTGCTCTGTTGTTTTTAGCATTAGGCACCAACAAACTAAAACTGATAGGCAAGATTGTTTTGGTTTGCCTTGCTAGAAGTTTCTGAGCAGGCAGGCCTAGTTGGTTGTCATGGGGTATATTTCTGAGGATTGAGTAAATTCAAGAAGATATCAGTATTGCCACACTTTGACCTCTCCAGTAATTGCTTCGCACTCTATACTGCATGTTCAGCAAGGCCGTTTGAGGATATTCAGGACTGCTAGTAACACTGATAAAGTCCCACTCTTTAGCAAATCTCTGAAACAATTGACTGGTAAACTGAGAACCATTATCAGAATAACTTTGTGTAGGCTACATGGACTGAGAAATGACATTTCATCTTAGTAATAACAGCACTGGATGTTAGATTAGGTAGCAAATCGATCT
The DNA here is from genome assembly GCF_019279795.1 of Protopterus annectens. NCBI lineage: Eukaryota > Metazoa > Chordata > Ceratodontiformes > Protopteridae > Protopterus > Protopterus annectens. The sequence continues at coordinate 421,254,401 of NC_056727.1, read as the reverse complement.
CAAACTAGTTTGAATAAGAGTCTACCAACACTAAGTAATGTTGACTGTTCCACTCAAATACAGTATGTTACTTGCTACTGTTGACCAAGGTAGGTCAGGAATTTGGCTTAGCTGAAGTGGCTCTTTTCACAAATGCAGCTTAACAACACTAAATAATGTTGGCTGTTCCACTCAAATACAATATGTCAGTTGCTACTGTTGACCAAGGTAGTTCAGGAATTTGGATTAGCTGAAGTGGCTCTTTTTACAAATGCAGCTTAGTACTGTTGCACACTGAACAAGAAGAACACACTTTATCAATGTATTTTGCTAGAGAAGGCCAAAATACTAGGCCTCTCTCCCTTTTTTTGGTAGAATTGGAACCTGGGTGGCCACAATGTAAAATCTGAATGTATTCACACTTTAAGGAAGTAGGAGCAGCAACTTCTGGACCTTTGAAAGTATACCCTCTTCCATCAGCATCTCATCTCTGTATGGAAAGTAAGGTTACACTTCTGGCTGTACACAGGATTGCTTTGATGGCCATCCCGCATTGATGAAGTGGTTGAGCTTTTGCAAAATTGGGTCAGTCTTTGTATGATCTCTCAGCTTATCAAGTCTCATGGTAGAAAAATGATGCACTTCCATGACATCAAAGTCAAAATTCTCTGCATCAAGCTGTTCTGTGGTATTTTTGGGTGATCTGTAGTTTACCCCTTGTATAGACATTTTGAAATTATACTTTTGCAATCTGAGTGTCATTTTTTGTAGTCTTGCTAGAGCAGAATGCATAGGTTTCTTTAGAATAGAAGCAAGAGGTTGATGGTCAGTTTCTATCTGGATTGCTCGGCCATAAATATAATCATGGAACTTCGAACATGCAAACACAATTGCCAAAAATTCCTTTTCAATGTGAGCATACTGCATCTCAGTTTGGGTAAGAGTTCTACATGCAAAACTGTGCTAAGACTGAACTTTGAAGCATGACGGGAAAGAACTACTGGTTTGTGGACATCTTAATATCTTAATGTAGACGGGTTAGCAATTTGCTGTTTGAGGTCATCGAATGCTCTCTGGTGTTGTGCTAACCATGACCAGGCAACATTTTTCCATGTCACCTTTCTTAAAGGTGCTGATAATGCACTAAAGTTAGGGATAAATGTGCCTAAATAGTTAACCATACCAAGAAAATGCTGTAGAGTTTGGACATTGCCTGGAGCTGGCATCTCAAGAATGGCTGCTTGCTTGGAAGGATCTGGTTGTAAGCCTATTCTGGTAAATAAATGACCTACATAAATAACTTCTGGTAATCTGAATCTGCACTTCAGGGGATTGAGCTTTAAATTCACTTCACGTGCTCTATCCGGAACTTTCCCAAGGTTTCTGCCATGCTTTGCTTCAGCGTTACCTCGAACCAGTAAAACATCAACTATTATTGCACATGGGTAGCCTGAAAAATTTGCTTCATTGCATGCCGAAAGACTTCATTGGCAGAATTTATTCCAAAAGGCATCCTGAGGAATCTGTAGCTACCAAATGGGGTACTGAATGTAGTCAGTAGTGAAAATTTGTGATCAAGTATTACTTTCCAAAATGAACTCCTTTTATCTAAGACAGAAAAAACAGTGGCATTTGACATGAGGGTTACAATCTCCTTGACTGTACGCATAGGATTAGGAGGTCTTATGAGAAGCTCCAATGGAAGATACCCACTCAGTTGGTTCTGTGACTGGACAAATCACACTTTGTTGCACCATTTTGTCTAACTGGACCTTGCCTTTGTCCTGCATAGCTATTGGAAGTCTTATTTCTGGTCTGACCACTGGACTGACTTCTGGGTCTAACTCCATGGAGTACACAACTGGAAGTTTGCTTAACTTGTTATTGTGAACATCAGCATACTCTGAAAAAATAGCATCACTGAAGCTGGAACTGGGAAATGTGCTTATATGATGTACTTCTTTAGTAAAAAAAGCAGTTTCATTCTCAAACTGCCTCTGAGACCTAAGAATGACTGCACAGGTCTTCAGACTACATAAAATTGCAAGCTGTGACTGTTCCCAGCCGAACAGCATGAAAGCATTACTGAGCCTTCAGTTTAAATCTCTTCACTTCCATAAGCAATAAGCCTCGCACTACTGCACAAATTAAGTTGCTCACCAGCCCTCACTTTAGCAAATGTTTCTGCTGACATTTCATTACAGTTTGAATCAGTGTCTACTTTGAGCTCTGTGGGTTTACCATTGATCAGAACAATACAAAAGACTTCATTTTTTGCCAATATATCTACTACATTAATCGTTTCACAGACCACTGATGCACCATCTACATAAAAAGTAGGGTTGCAGCTCTCTATATGATCAACTTGCTTTTTGAGTGACCTTTCCTAATAACTGAATGAGGCTTGCTTGATTTACAAAACTTTTGAAAATTATTTTAATTTTTGTACTGGTGGCATTGCTAACCACATGCTAAGCACTTCTCTCTTTTAGACTCCTGGCTGGCTCCACAATTATGACAGTTAACAATAAGACTTGACTTGGGTTTTGCTGACTCACACTTATACTGCACTGAGCATGTCCGTTTTGCTGAGCTAGTCTTAAAACTTGCTAGAAAGTTACATGTTCTCTCAGGGAATCCTGCAGGGGTTGCAACTGTCATGTGTTTAGGCCTGTTTCTGCTTGCCACATGATGCATGTTGTCTACATTTGCTCTAGAGGCTACTGAAACCATGCTTTTAGCACTTATAAGCATAATTGTGGGCTTTACTGTGAGATCATGGATTTGACAAACCTCGATGGCTTTGCTTAATGATAAATCACTGTCACAAAGCAAAATCTTTCTCACTGCAGCAATATTAACACTGCACACAAGCCTGTCCTTTAATAACTCATCTTTCAAATCACCAAATCTGCATGTTTCAGCCTTGTTTCTGAAGTCAGTTATATAAGGTGCAAGCGTTTCACCTGGGTTTTAGTCTATTGTATAAAATAAGTGCCTGTCTAATGAAACATTTGTCTGGGGGTTGCATATTTCCCTAAATTTGCATTTTAAGCACTCAGGGTCTTCCTTTGATTCAGACAGTACTTCAATATGGCAGTTTTCTGCCTCTCCTGCATGTACTGCTGGTGTATGCACAAATGAATGCTCTCTTTCAATGGTTTCTAACCCAGTTAGGTTAAGCAAAATGAATGCCAATGTACATGCATCTTTTGTCAGAAAAAGCTGCTTGCATGAAAATATCATATTCCTGCTTGAATACTCTCCATTTCCCTGCTATAAAGTAGAACCTCCATAGTTGACCACCTCCCTACATTGATCACCTCCTTAAGTTGACCTAATTTTCATAGACCAGACATGCACCACATGTACACAATGGAAGACCGACCTCTCTATATTGACCACCTCTGTAAGTTATATCTTGACCATTTGGATTGTGACACTCAATATTAATTTACTCTCTATAACTTGATCAGTTGAGTTATCTCTTCACCAAGGGGTAGAAGGTGTGGGGTTTGTCCCTTAGCTGTATTACTTTTTCCTTTATTATAAGTTATTTTTTCATGTGTTATTATTACCACATGTTGGATTAGGCCTAACATCCTACTGTTTAGCATGTGTTGCTGAAGATTTTTTTAATGTAAAGGACTGGTCTGAATTGTAGGTACATCCTACAATTACTGAAAATTTTTACAGTTAATTGAGACATTATGGCTCAAAGGAAATAACTCAAAGAGCTGACATTGAAGGAAATGGTTGATCTTCTACATTTTCTGGAAAGCAGCAGCCAAAGAAAGGTGGCAGAACATTTTGGTGTTAGCAAGACCACAGTTAGCAACATCCAAAAACGTAAACATGAGTACTTGGAGAGATACGGTAAGGAAAGCAGAGACCTACAGTGGAAAAGGAGGAAGTCAATAAAGCCACATTGAGCTGGTTCAAACAAATGAGGGCAGTTAACACCTGACTCTCCAGCCTAATGATCCAGGAACTTGCTAAAAATTTGCACAGGAATTCAGGGTGGCAGATTTCCAAGCATCAAGCGGTTGGCTCGAGAAATTTAAACTGTGACACAAAATCTCCCAGATAGACTTTTGTGGTCAGTTCAATGAAGTTCCAGTAGAAGTTGTGGAAGAGTTCATCAAAAAGTTCCCAGACTTTGCCAGAAGCTTCAGAGATGATGACATCTTTAACAATGGCAAGTGGGGACTCTTTTTCAAGGCAATACCTGACAGGATCCCCATCATGAAGGGTAACAAATGTAAGAGCAGAAAACTTTCCAAAGAATGCTTCACGGTTCTGCTTTGTACTAGCTCAACCAGAGAGAAACAAAAGCCCTTGGTGACTGGTAAATCATCAAAGCCATGTGCATTCAAGAACCTGAAGCCTGAAAACCTCCCCATCACTTGGAGATCAAACAAATGCGCATAGATGACCGGTGCCCTACTTGAGGACTGGGTAATGCGTATCAACCAAGAAATGAAGAAGAAGAAATGGTCTGTTCTACTAACAGTAGGCAACTACCTGGCCACCAGCAAGTAAATCATCTCACAAATGTGACACTAAAATTTCTGCCTCCAAAAATGACCTACAAAATCCAACCTGTTGACCAAGCCATCATCAAAACATTTAAAATGCACCACCAAGCCCAGCTCCTGCAGTAGGTCATTACTAAAACAGAAACCTGTGATCTGCCTGTGGAAGCAATTTCATCCGCTGCATCAGTAAACACTCTGGATGCTGTCCTCTGGATCAGTTCTGCTTGGAATAAATTTCAGCCAGAAATGATACAGACGTTTTCCAAGAAAGTTGGATTTATCACAACCCAAGAGCACAATGTTTTGGCCCCATCGGACAGTCCATTTCCATTGGCAGAATTCGAAGGAGTAGATTTTGAAGGTTTTCTTGCAATAGATGATGAGGTGGCAACCTGTAATGAACCTGACCCAGAAGCAGTGGTGGCTGGTGACTTCAAATCACAGGGGGGCTGCAGGAGACAGCTGGATGGGTGGGGCCAAAGGGGAGGGGGTGTGGTCAACAAGAAAGGGGAGGAGCTATGCACAAAACCACAAAAAACTAACTTTAATTAAATACGCTGCCCTGGGTGGCAAACCATCATTATGAAAGTCCAATCAAGACAAAAATAAGTGTAGAAGAATAAAAATATTTCAATGCATTGGCTGCATGACAGCTTACTTAATATCTAGATGGAAACAAAAGGTTGTGAGGCATGAAAAATAAATTACTTTTTAAATACATTACTGGAATGCCAGTCAAAATCAAGTATAAGAAAAACCAGAAGCACTCAACTCAAACCACTTCTCCTTGCACTGCAGTCCTAATTATAATATATTCAGCTTTATTAAAGTACCAAGTAACATGCTGAAAGTAGAAATCTATGTGATGCCCCACTTGTAAAAATGTTTCTTATCCAAAAAAGACCTGCTGCCTGACAACTTGTTTCATGGGGAAAACATGATAAAAGTAAAAAATGAAAAGCAAACAAGAAACAAGCTCAAGATACATTGCTTAAAAGATTACTGTACAGGTTATGGACCACACATGATTGGCATTCTGTTTAGTTTACGGGTAAAGTCTGTAGAGATGACTGGAAGTCTCCAACAAGTGTAATGAGCTTTTAAAATAATGGAATCCTGTCCTTTAATACCCAAGGCTTATACATTATCTAGTCAAGTATTCTCTGCATGGCAACAACAGAAAGGCTTTCAATGTTGGCAATTCTTTAACAGTATGCTTATTAAAGCTTACTTGCATCTTACGATCTCAGACAAGCTTACCTTATGGTCATTAAAGCATTGCTACTTAAAAACACAGAGCAACAGGCACTTTGAGTAATAAGCATAAATCTGAGTAATAAGCATAAATCAACAGTACAAAATATGACAGAAACCAGACCATTCTGCAAAATCAAGGACAGATGAAAAGCCACTGTAGTACTTATGCAGTGTGTCCTCCCCATCCAAGGTAGATACAACTACTCCTTGCCTTGCTTGGACACATCCAGAGTCACTACATGGGGGAGTGGGGTGCAACAAGCATGTCACAATTTGAAATCTCTCTGGCTGACTGTGATGGCCCTGACACATTTGTCATACCTCTCAACCTCAAGAGCAAGAAATCTGGACAAAGCCATACACAGAAGTGGGACAAAGGCCCAACAATAAGGACAATTTTTAAATATTGCTCTAATAAACTTAGAAAGATAATACAATAGGTCTTGCATTAGAATGAATTTTCTGAAGGGTATAAAATCTGAAACTCAAATGTCTGTCATTTTCTAACTTCAGTCTTTAGTGATTTGTCACTAATTTGCCAAAAAACACAATTTTATGAAAAATGGACCAAAAATGTGATGCAAAAATATAAAATAGACACACAATACAGCTGCTACCTGTCAATGAAGGGACACTTTAATATTAGTACTGCTACCTTGAGCAGCTGACAAAATATAAAAGAATCTACATGCATTTCAAGTAATCTATAACCTTGATTATTACAGTTATTTCTTAATTGTAAACCCTCCATGTTTTCTTCCAAAATTGCTATTTTGCGGAGGGATTATAAGGGGGAAGAGCAACATTTTGAGCCAAAAATTGGGGACAGTTGAGAGGTTGGCTATGCCTAATTCTATAAAGCAATTTATTTGCATGTACCTCTCAACCTGTTAATGCAGTAATCTGAACAAGGCCAAATATATTGGGGGCACATATAAACAGTACTAAAATTGCTCTTGTATAAATTGAGACAGTTGATAGAACAGCTCTTACTTTAACATGCATTTTTCTGAAGGTTATGAAGTCTGAAACTTATTATTGAGTGACTTCTGGCAAATCATTTAGGAATTAAAACTACAAATTTTATGAACAACAAACCAAAAATAAGAAGCAAAAATCTATTCATTCTTTGAAAATCTGGACAGTTGGGAGGTATAGTTCAGCTGGGCCTGTCTGAGTTTGCTGCCCTTCCCCTGACAAAATAATGGTTGAATGGAGCCTCTGCAGCCATTCCAATGAACCATTATACTTGGCTATTTCACTCCATTTACCATAAACACTAATTTGCATACTGCTTTACTTCTATGATGAGTTGGACTTCATTTGAAAGTTTTATTTTGTATTTTACAGCACAAACACTAAGTCATCTGTTAAACAAAGCAATGCAGTCTCACAATGAAAACTTAGCATTAAAACTTCTCTGCCCTTGAAACTCACATTCATTGAAACAGCATTGAAACCCACATTCAAAGAAAATACATTTTGCCAGTGGCAGATAAAGATTAATTTTGGGCTGTTTTCACTACATAGGCTCCTTGCATATGAAACATACATGTGCTCTTTGATACACCTTCCTCATTGTACTAAAATTATCTTCCTTGTACAATACAGTACACTTGTTAGAGGGTGTTTTAAATTTGTTTTGAACATTTTTTCCAGTAAGCAATGAAACAAACCATATGCACCCATAATGGCAAAACTGCCCAGTTGAGAACATTTATCATAAAAAGTCTACTCAGACTTCCACAGTCCACCATTATTAGTAAATATACACAATTCTACAGTCCACCATTATTAGTAAATATGCACAATTCCACAGTCCACCATTATTAGTAAATATGCACAATTCTATAGTCCACCATTATCAGTAAATATGCACAATTCTACAGTCCACCATTATCAGTAAATATGCACAATTCTACAGTCCATTATCAGTAAATATGCACAATCTCTGAAGTCAGTCATCTAAATAATTCCACATTAAAGAAATCTGTAACTAATGAAGCGGTTGTTGCTAGCAATCACCTTTATATTTCATGGTTTCATCGAAAAATAAAGTGTCTGTTGCCCCTCAGGAATAAATTGCCTATATTACATTAAAAAATGATAAGCTAGTAATAATATTGCAAGAGGAAATGGATGGCAAACTGATAACGAACTCATAGTTAGCATCTTCACCAAGGAGAACATTCTCAGTACGGCAGCATCCACCCCTTGTGGGAGTAGAACCCACAACCTTCTGCATCAAAAGCAAGTACACAACCTGTTGTGCTATAGTATTAACTTGGCAAAGCCCTAAACTTCTATTCCCCTGCAGCTCTCAGCTCCTTGTAAAATCTACTCAATACTCAACTGCATGTCAACTTCGCAGCTCAAGAAAACTGGAAAAAGCCAAAATGTATTGGGGGTCAAAGCCCAAAAACAGGGACACATTAAACATTGCTTGTATAATCTTGGAAAGTTGCTAGAATAAAATGTTGTGTAGCCACCATATATTTTACTGCCAAGGTCCCTGAGCAAAAAACAGTCAGAGTAACATACCACTACGCCACATCAGCTGCTTTGTAAAAGAGAGGAAGACTGAAACTTAAATGGCTATCATTTAGTGAATTCAGTTCTCACCATAGCTGTCAACATCTTAGTACAAAACACCTGGACAAACCCAGTAATGAGGGAATACAGCCCTCAAACATATTCAGTAAATTCAGTTCTTGCCATAGCTGTCAACCTTAGCACAAAAACCTGGACGAAGCCAATAATGGGGGAATACAGTCCCAAAAATAGGGACAAATTTAAAATATTCATCTTATAAACTTAGAAAATTGCTAAAAAAAAGGTTGAGCTACTATGTATTCTGAAGAACATGAAGTTGGAAATTCAAATGCCGGTCAATTTTACTGCGGACAGAACAAAAACAATTTTCAGCAGAGACGCAGGGATTAATACTGCAGACACGTCTTTGTAAAATGGCAGGGCACCAGAGCAAATCCACACAAATACAGGGAGGAGATGCAGATAGAAGCCACCCCAACCAAGAATCAAACCGGAAAACCTATAACTGGGAGGTAACAATACTACCACTGCACCATCAATTATGCAAGGAATTAAACATTCAGAAACCTGAAGTCTGAAATTCAAATGCCTGTCAATTTTACTGCGGACAGAACAAAAACAATTTTCAGCAGAGACACAGGGATAAAAACTGCAGACACATCTTTGTAAAATGGCAGGGCACCAGAGCAAATCCACACAAACACAGGCAGGAGATGCAGACTCCACACAGAAGCCACCCCAACCAAGAATCAAACCAGAAAACCTATAGCTGTGAGGGAACAATACTACCACTGCACCATCAATTATGTGAGGAATTAAACATTCAGAAACCTGAAGTCTGAAATTCAAATGCCTGTCAATTTTACTGCGGACAGAACAAAAACAATTTTCAGCAGAGACGCAGGGATTAAAACTGCAGACACGTCTTTGTAAAATGGCAGGGCACCAGAGCAAATCCACACAAACACAGGGAGGAGATGCAGACTCCACACAGAAGCCACCCCAACCAAGAATCAAACCAGAAAACCTATATCTGTGAGGCAACAATACTACCACTGCACCATCAATTATGCAAGGAATTAAACATTCAGAAACCTGAAGTCTGAAATTCAAATGCCTGTCAATTTTACTGCGGACAGAACAAAACCAATTTTCAGCAGGGATTAAAACTGCAGACACGTCTTTGTAAAATGGCAGGGCACCAGGGCAAATCCACACAAATACAGGGAGGAGATGCAGGCAGAAGCCACCCCAACCAAGAATCAAACCAGAAAACCTATAGCTGTGAGGCAACAATACTACCACTGCACCATCAATTATGCAAGGCATTAAACATTCAGAAACCTGAAGTCTGAAATTCAAATGCCTGTCAATTTTACTGCGGACAGAACAAAAACAATTTTCAGCAGAGACGCAGGGATTAAAACTGCAGACACATCTTTGTAAAATGGCAGGGCACCAGAGCAAATCCACACAAACACAGGCAGGAGATGCAGACTCCACACAGAAGCCACCCCAACCAAGAATCAAACCAGAAAATCTATAGCTGTGAGGCAACAATACTACTACTGCACCATCAATTATGCGAGGAATTAAACATTCAGAAACCTGAAGTCTGAAATTCAAATGCCTGTCAATTTTACTGCGGACAGAACAAAAACAATTTTCAGCAGAGACGCAGGGATTAAAACTGCAGACACGCTTTTTGTAAAATGGCAGGGCACCAGAGCAAATCCACACAACACACAGGCAGATGCAGCCATCACTTATGCAAGGAATTAAACATTCAGAAAACAGAACAAAAAACAATTTTCAGCAGAGAGTGATTAAAACTGCAGACATGTCTTTGTAAAATGGCAGGGCACCAGAGGAAATACCAAGAATCAAACCAGAAAACCTATAGCTGTGAGACAACAATACTACCACTGCACCATCAATTATGGAAGGAATGAAACATTCAGAAACCTGAAGTCTGAAATTCAAATGCGACAGAACAAAACAATTTTCAGGATTAAAACTGCAGACACATCTTTGTAAAATGGCAGGGCACCAGAGCAAATCCACACAAACACAGGCAGGAGATGCAGACTCCACACAGAAGCCACCCCAACCAAGAATCAAACCAGAAAATCTATAGCTGTGAAGCAACAATACTACCACTGCACCATCAATTATGCGAGGAATTAAACATTCAGAAACCTGAAGTCTGAAATTCAAATGCCTGTCAATTTTACTGCGGACAGAACAAAAACAATTTTCAGCAGAGACGCAGGGATTAAAACTGCAGACACGTCTTTGTAAAATGGCAGGGCACCAGAGCAAATCCACACAAACACAGGCAGGAGATGCAGACTCCACACAGAAGCCACCCCAACCTAGAATCAAACCAGAAAACCTATAGCTGTGTGGCAACAATACTACCACTGCACCATCAATTATGCAAGGAATTAAACATTCAGAAACCTGAAGTCTGAAATTCAAATGCCTGTCAATTTTACTGCGGACAGAACAAAAACAATTTTCAGCAGAGACGCAGGGATTAAAACTGCAGACACGTCTTTGTAAAATGGCAGGGCACCAGAGGAAATCCACACAAACGCAGGGAGGAGATGCAGACTCAAGACAGAAGCCACCCCAACCAAGAATCAAACCAGAAAACTTATAGCTGTGAGGCAACAATACTACCACTGCACCATCAATTATGCAAGGAATTAAACATTCAAAAACCTGAAGTCTGAAATTCAAATGCCTGTCAATTTTACTGCGGACAGAACAAAACCAATTTTCAGCAGGGATTAAAACTGCAGACACGTCTTTGTAAAATGGCAGGGCACCAGAGCAAATCCACACAAATACAGGGAGGAGATGCAGACAGAAGCCACCCCAACCAAGAATCAAACCAGAAAACCTATAGCTGTGAGGCAACAATACTACCACTGCACCATCAGTTATGCAAGGCATTAAACATTCAGAAACCTGAAGTCTGAAATTCAAATGCCTGTCAATTTTACTGCGGACAGAACAAAAACAATTTTCAGCAGAGATGCAGGGATTAAAACTGCAGACAAGTCTTTGTAAAATGGCAGGGCATCAGAGCAAATCCACACAAACACAGGCAGGAGATGCAGACTCCACACAGAAGCCACCCCAACCAAAAATCAAACCAGAAAACCTATAGCTGTGAGGCAACAATACTGACACTGCACCATCAATTATGTAAGGAATTAAACATTCAGAAACCTGAAGTCTGAAATTCAAATGCCTGTCAATTTTACTGCGGACAGAACAAAACCAATTTTCAGCAGGGATTAAAACTGCAGACACGTCTTTGTAAAATGGCAGGGCACCAGAGCAAATCCACACAAACATATGGAGGAGATGCAGACTCCACACAGAAGCCACCCCAACCAAGAATCAAACCAGAAAACCTATAGCTGTGAGGCAACAATACTACCACTGCACCATCAAATATGCAAGGAATTAAACATTCAGAAACCCTTAAGTCTGAAATTCAAATGCCTGTCAATTTTATTTAACATTTTTTAATCAGGACAGTCTGACTTGGAACAAATAAACAATTTTCAGCAGAGGCCCAGGAAGAAGTAATGCAGACATGTCTTTGTAACATGGGAGGACACAAAAGCAAACCCACACAAACACAGGGAGAAGATACAGACCCCACAAAGAAGGAACCCCAGCCAAGAATCAAACCCAAGAACCTACAGTTGTGAGGCAACAATGCTACTACTACACCATCAAATATCAAGCATTGCAACATTTACAAACCACAGATATTATGAGGAACAGATCAGATCGAATATGAGGCAAAAATCTGCAATTTTTTTACAAATGGTGGTGGGTAGGGAACTCAAGTCTTTAACACCTGCATACAGGGTACAGGGTTCAAGCCTGAGGTATTCCCTACCACACCACCATAAGCACCTGGGGCATTTACACACACACACACACACACACACACACACAAAGTAAAGCATAAGCACCATACACAATCCCAATGCTTCTTCCTGATGATGAGACACATAAGCACCATACACAATCCCAATGCTCCTTCCTGATGATGAGACTGTCCTGACTGCTGACTGCTGCTCTTGCATTCTGGATGCGACCCATAATCCTAGTGAGTCTGTGCACAGATGTCTCCTTGTGTCCCCCTATGGAGACTGCCTTGGCATGTGCATAGACCGACAGTAGTTGGGACTACTGCGCATGTGTGAAATTTCAAAAAATAATTTTCTTTTTATTTTTTATTTTGAGGGGGCTGCAGTCCGGCAGGCCGCCCCTGCCCAGAAGCAATTTTCCAAGCAATACTGACCAAAGTACAGACCAGTGTAAAAGTGCATGAAGCCGCTGATGAAGTGGAAGAAGCAAGTGAGGAGGAAACAGAAATTGCAGAGACTCCAAAAGAAGAGGATTATTTATTATGTATTTGTTTTACATTTGTTGACTGGGTATGTCCTATTGAGCTAAGTAGCCCTTTTTCAGGCCCGGGGAGAAAAGGTCCACATGTTCTATAGATTGTAATTTGCAACAATAAGTAAACAATCAACAACTGGTTTACAGAAAATATTCAAAGAAACATATACATGAAAAACAAAGATTTACTACAGTAAACTAATCATCATGTCTGTCAGATTTAGAATCCTACATCATTCAGAAGGACTAACAATAGATTTGTCACCAGATGTAAAATCTTACATTATACAAATAAGAATGTATGTAATGTGCTTAGGATAGAGAAGTTAATGTAAAACATGGTCTATAAAGTTAGAGAAAGTTACATAAGTGTTACATAAGTTGGGAGCAGATAGATGTGTGCAGTTAGGGTTGATAAGCTGTTTAAGGGGAGTGGGTACAGAGGCAGGTCCATTGGCTTAACGGGTATTCTTTAGTGGCTAGCTTGAATTGACTAAGTTGCTTGAATGACCTGATCTCTAGTGGGAGTTTGTTCCAGGACTTTGAAGGATTACAGCTATAGAGAATGCAACCTTTCTTAGGTTCAGGTTTGTGGATTTGTAGCAGATCTAGGTTAGAGGTCCAGAGGGCTCTAGCAGGTGAATAGTGGGACATGACAAATGATAGGGTAGGACAGTAAGAAAGCTGATAAAGGACAGAGTGGATGACCTGGGGTTGAGGGAGAAGAAGCTTGTGAGGTAGTTCAAGACAGTTAAGGTGTTTGAGTGAGAGACAGTGATGTGACTTGTAAGTTTGATGGTAGATTCAAGTTTGGCAAGGAGTGTGGACTTGAGGCAAGTAAGAATTTGAGAGCCATATAATAGACTGGGTAGGAGGTAGGCATAAGAGAGAGTTACTTTAGCTTCACTGGTGAGAAACTTTTTGTTGCGGTAGAGAAGCCCTTGCTTCTGATGAGTTTTCTTGATACAGTTGTTAATGTGTAGATCGAATTTAAGTTGGTTGTCAATTATGTCATCAAAGAGTTTAGTGTTAGTTCCCACCTCAATGTTTGTGTTATTCAGGGACAGGATTGTAAAAGTGGATTTAATATGGTTGCAGTTTTTAGGAAGAAAAAGTAGTAGCTTAGTTTTTTTGGGGGGGTTAGGATAAGCTGGTTATCAGAAAGCCAGTTTTCGACTGAGTTTAAGGAAGTCTGTGTTGTAGAGATGAGTTCGGAGGGAGACTCAGCAATAGTGATGACAGTAGAGTCATTAGCATATTGGACCAGTGATGAGTGAGGACAGGAAGAATAAAGAAGATTAATGAAGATGTTAAAAAGTAGTGGACCAAGGATGGAACCATGAGGGACATCCATTTTAACTGGAAGAGGAGGAGAGAGTGCAGATTGCCACTTCACTGCTTGAAATCTGTCAGTGAGGTAGCTGGAAAAGCATGCAACAGTAGCAGGGAAGAAGTTAAGGTTGGTTAGTTTGTGCAGAAGGAGAGGGTGAGAGATGGTATTGAAAGCTTTAGTGAGATCTAAGAATAGGCAGGAGACAAGTTTGTTGCTATCTCTGGCAAGGGCTATAGTATTAAGCAATGATAGTATGGCAGTAGTAGTACTATGCTTTGGTCTAAAGCCATGTTAAGTATGTGTGAGCAGATTTTCAGAGAGTAGGTAGTGCATAACTTGTTTACGTATGCATTTTCTAGAACTTCAGAGAGAGGAGAGAGGATGGCAATTGGTCTAAAATTAGTGATGTCTGAGGAGTTACCTTTATGTATTGGTAGAGTGAAGAATTGTTTCCATATGGAAGGGACTTTGGACTCTGAAATGGAGAAGTTGATTAAGATAGCTACAGGGAGAGGAAGATAGTCAGCAACTAACTGAAGGAAAGGGAAGGAATGTTGTTGGTAGAAGCTGAGCAAGGTTTGAGTTTAGGGAGTAGGGATTTGATGTAGCTAGTGGCTACAGGTTTGAGGGAAAAAGAATTTGATGAAAGTATATATAGTAGGATTTGATAGTGAGTGGTTTGAACATATTATTAAAGGTAGATTGGTTGGCACTGGGGTTAAATAGTTTTGATATAGAGACAATGAAATATGTGTTGAAGGTTGAGGTAGTATCTTGGAGAGTCTTATCAGGACAAGGATTTGGGGAGCAGGGACCACCAGGATGTAGTATGTGGTTTAATGAGTTCCACCATTTTGGGAGGTTAGATTTCAGGACTGAGGGTGGATTATAGTAGAAGCCTCTTTTATCTTTATTAATACACTTTTTGGTCTGATTTCTAAGTTATTTGTATTTTAGCAAGTCTGCAGGGAGCTTTGTTTTGGTCCGTGTTTTCCATGCTCTGTCTATTTTTCATTAAGATATGGGTGTGGGTGGAATTTGATAGCCATGGAGATATATTAGACTTAATAAGGACTGTGTGAAGTGGGGCAAGTGAGTCAAGAATAATGAGAAAGGTTGAGTTGAAAGACTGGACAGTATCATCAAGGGGGAGTTGGGTAAGGAAATTCCAGTTAACTTTAGACAGAAGAGGATGTCAGGCATCTGATAATGCAGTTGAAGTAATTTGCTGTGGAAAAATGCCCAAGTATGGTAAGTGGTATAGCCAGTGTTGAAGCTGCTTTTTCCACTAACCTTTGTAATAAGAATAAGAAACAGATCAAGACTGACTCTTTTTTCAGAAAGAATGATTAAACCATGAGAAAACAGTAAATGTACTGATTTTGTATGATATTTGTATGTATGATTCTACAGTGTTTTGATTTTCTATCATATTCTCTAGTAAAAACTGTACAAGAAAGTAAAGTTCATGTACATATCAGTACAGTAGACCTAGCTCCTTATCTTTACAACCTCCATATGTTGACCAATTTGTTACAGTCCCTTGGTTGGTCAACTTACAGAAGTTCTAATGTATTATGATCAAACACAAGTGGACCTGTTCTGCAAAATGCCTCTACCATATCAACACACAGTATTGAAGGTGCTTGAAATTATGTATGAACATGCACACATAAATATATATGCCAGAACTTTATGCCAGTATCTGTAATTATGCCCAGTAGCACAACAGACTCTGAAATAACTGTACTTTGTCAAATAAGTCTCCATAACACAAGAACAATCTGAAATCACTACTTTATTTAGAAATCTCTGTACTTTGTGAAACCACTCCTTATCAGTGTAAGAAATATTTAAAAATGACTGTACTTTGCGAATAAACTGTACATGGCAGAAGAAACTCAAAGCAAGAAATACTTAGAGATGAATGCACTTTGCAAATAAACTGTTCACAGCACAAGAACCTTTCAAAATGGCTGTACTTTGTGAAATAACTCTGGACAGTGTAAGTAACACTCTGAAATGTTGCTTTCTGCGAATAAATGCACACAGCACAAGAAACTTTTCGAAATGGCTGTGCTTGACTGCACTTTGCAATATTACTGTACTTTGCACACAGCAAACTCTTCACCAGAAAGGCTCATCCAGACTCTGCTACACTTTACTGTGAAGGAAAGGTTAGTTTGCTTTTATTTGTTGTATTTTGTATTACTTTATTGCCTTTTTTATATTTTGAATACTGTGATTTGTTTTCCTTACCTTGTGTTTTACTTGCATTCTGCTTTAACTGCATGTTCAAATTTCAAAAGAGATTACAGCTCTGTCTCTTCTGATTAAGACAGAATTTTTTTCCCGCCTTCCCACCCAGTTACAGTTGTCTTGTTAAATACCACTGTCTTTCTAGTTGCCTGCCTCTTATGTTAACCTGACCATATATCTCATTTCCTCTCTGCTTTCACTGGCTTGTGTGAGTAATCACAAAATCATCATTTTTTGAAATCCCTCCTCTTCAACTATTTAAATTTATTGGCCATCCTACTATATTCCATAGTACCAGAATACAAAAGTGACCACCCCTTTCAATCCATCTTCCTGTTTTAAAAATAGTAACTCTCCACTAAACCTTAACTTTTTAACAGTTAAACTTAAGTTACCTACTTTCACATCTAACTTCTCTAGTGCACACTGCAGTGTGCATTTTTTCATCTTACCTTTAAGCATCCCTTTGACTAGCACTTTCTTTAATACCTGCTGGAAAGCACTAGGAAGCCATAAACTGATAGAAGCACTTAACTCTCCTTGTTAATAAGGAGAAATTAATTGTAGGCACTAAACAGCCTATAACTGCAAAGTACCTTGCTAAGGTAAGGGAAAACAGCTCCTGTACTTCACAAAAAAAAAAAAAGCACCAGACCAGGCATGTCCAAGGGTCAGCTTCTGGTGATTTCTCCTGTCCACCTGGTGAATCTGGGCATACTGGGGAAATGCAGCAATTGCCTCATGTACACAGACAACCCCCTCCTCCTACCACTCAACACTACAACCTGTGAGGGATGCACTTACATAGCCAAAATTGAAGCAAAGCTCTCTCCACCCAAGATTGTGCTAGACAGTCAAGAGGAGAAGGTTAACACTCACACTACACCTCAAGCAACACATAGCCCTTCTAAACCCACACCACCAACACCCACATATAGCAACACTAAATCCACATATGCAGAGGCCCTTAACTGTAACATGCCCAAGCAACAAGGACCTCTGAAACTGAAACATAAACAGACACCAATCACAACCAAAGTGTCACATAGCTCGCAACATCAGTGTGTCACCCAGCAACAGCCCCTAAGGCAAGACAATGTACATAACACTTTAGTCATAGGTGACTCTATAGTCCGGCACACTGATGTCCCACTCACCAGGTTGAACAAGGAGAAAATTACAGTCAGCTGCCTGTCGGGTGCCAGGATCCGCCACATAACGCATGCACTCAAGTCACTCCACAACAAGTACAAATAAGACTCTGAGATTGTCCATGTTGGAGTGAATGACTTGAGACGTACCTCCCAGGACTACATGAAAAGAGATATGGAAATGGAAGAGCTCTTGGATCATGTGGCCCAGGCAGGTATGACCCTAGCCCTGAGTAGCATCCTGCCTTCGCCCAGAATGATACCACAATATAAGGACATACTGTATTTTGCAGGTGGGAACAAACTAATTACACATGTGATTGATTAGCACAACAACCACATTATGTGTATGTCTCTATGTATGTGTAAGTGTCTGTGCATACTCAGAGGAACATCTGTCTGTATCCTGCTATCTTCAATCTGGTACCACATAGAAGTAATATCTTGACAGTCGTTCATGGCTACCATCCATTTCATACAGGCTTCCCAACATCTTCTCTCAAACATACAATGATGATATCATCTACCATAAATTGTCCAGCAGCATTGGAAAAGTCAGACTTGTGCTATGGTGTTTGCATTAAATAGTAAATTCTCTAGCGTGTGTATTTAGTTAAGTATGAGTTATAATCTCACTTGGTCAACTTGTGTGTGTACTCAGAAGAGCATAACTGTATTTCTTACAGTCTCATAGAGTACAAATATTTTGACAGTTGTACATAGCTACACATCCATTTCATTCAGGCCTCCCAACATCTTCTCTCCAACATCCAAAGATGATGTCATCCACTATAAATTGTCCAGTGGCCTTGTAAAAATCAGACTTGTTCTGTGGCACTTCTGTTAAATGCTAAGTACTGTTGCTGGCATACTTAGATACAGGGTTCTAATCTCACTGTAGTGTGCTTGTATGTACTAAGAAGAGTACAATTGTCTTTGTTACAGTCCCATGGAGTACAAATACTTGGACAGTTGTACATGCCTAGACATCCATTTTATTCAGACCTCCCAACATTCAGTGATGATGTCCTCTACTATAAATTGTCCAGCAGCATTATAAAAGTTGGTCTTGTGCTGTGGTGTTTGTGTTAAATACTGAGTTCTGTAGCTGTTGCACTTAGTTATGTAAGGATACAAATCTCACTGTGGTCAACTTGTGTGTGTATACTAAGATAAGTATAAGTGTGTTTCCTACAATCATCATTACACTCTCATGAAGTACAAATATTTTGACAGTTTTACTTCCCTACACATCCATTTCATTCAGGCCTCCCAACATCTTCTCTCAAACATCCGATGGCATTGTAGAAGGCAGACTTGTGACATGGTGCTTGCAATAAATACTGAGTTCTTTAGCTGGTGTACTTGGGTAGGGGTTCTAATCTCACTGTGGTCAACGTCAACTGATGTGTGTGTGTGTGTGTGTGTGTGTGTGTGTGTGTGTGTGTGTGTGTGTGTGTGTGTGTGTGTGTGTGTACTCAGATGAGCATAATATGTGTCCTGCAGTTCCATGGAGTAAAAATCTTTAGACAGTTGTACATGCCTAAACATCCATTTCATTCAGGTGTCCGAAAATATTCTCTCCAACATTCACTGATTATATCATCCACTGCAAATTATGTGGCATTGTAAACATTGGACTTGTACTGTGATGCTTGCATCAAATACTGAGTTCTCTAGCTGGTATATGTAGATTGATATGGGTTCAAACTGTAGTTAGGTGGGGTGGGTGTCTGTTCACTTAGTTGACATCCAAGAGACCATTTTCCACCAGCATGTGAGACACTGCTATTACCATCTTCTTCTCACCAGACACTGCTGATGTCATCAGCTATAACATGTTGTCAGACACTATAAAGGCAGACCTGTGCTGTGGTACTTGTGTTAAGTACTGTGCGCTGAATTGTTGGGTAGGGGTTCTATTTTAACTGTGGTCAATTGGTGTGTGTGTGTGTGTGTGTGTGTGTGTGTGTGTGTGTGTGTGTGTGTGTGTGTATTCACTTGGTTGATATTCAACAGAGCATTCTAGACCAGCATGTGAGACACTGCTATTGCCATCTTCTTCTCACCAAAGACTGCTGATATCATCAGCTATAAAGTGTTGTTGGGCACAACAAAAGACAGATTTGTACTGTGGCACTTGCGTTAGCTATTGTGCTTTATAAGTAGTTAGGAAGGGGTTCCATTCTGACTGTGGTTAGTTGGTATGTGTGAGTTTTGACATTTCAGAGATCATTTTACACCAGCATGTGAGACACTGCTAATACCATCTTCTTCTCACCGGGTCCTGCTGATGTCATAAGCTATGAAGTGTTGTTGGGCACTATAAAAGACATATTGTGCTGTGGTGCTTGCTTTAATTACTGTGTTTTGTAAATAGTTAGGTAGGCTTTCTATTCTCACAGTCAACTGTGTGTACATTTAACACACATGATAATTATAGAATGATATATGAGTCTACAGCTATGTTAGACCCACCTCTGAACATCTTGTTCTAGCATACAGTGGTGATGTTACCCAGTACAACATGCACTCTGACAGTGTTCAAGACAAACCTGTGCTGTGGCAGTACCATTAACTAATGTGTTTGCAAACTAGTTTACTTATACATATAGGGGTTCCAATCTGACAGCAGGCAACTTGAGAGTTTATACATACAAATATTGCCTTTGAGATAATTTTCCACAGGGATGTGACTCCACTTCCATGTCCTACACTCCTCCCAACATGTTCTCCTCAGTGTACAATAATGCTATCATACTCTGTAAAGTGGTGTGTGTGTGTGTGTGTGTGTGTGTGTGTGTGTGTGTGTGTGTGTGTGTGTGTGTGTGTGTGTGTGTGTGTGTGTGTGTGTGGTTGGTGGTACATTATGGCCATAGTATGATCTTTAGAATTGCTCTTCATTTCACTACCACTTGGGGAACCTTTCACTTAGCCACATGCATCCACCATCCTCCTTTTTCCTCTTTCCACATGACATCCTTCCTGTAGTGGAGTGGAGAATGTCCTCATGTCAAATATACGTACACACATCATGAAGCAGAGTCTTTCCAAGAGCCTCTGCAAGCCATTTCCTGACTGCTGCATGTGTGATTGCTAATTCTGTCATGGTGTGGTGCACATGTCCCACATGGACAGTTGCAGTATGTAATGCAATCCAAAAAATATACACATACACACAATAGAAAGCAGCTCATCTGTGCACTCTGCATTGTTATTAAAACTGACTCAATGAGACCTGACAACATCACAGGTTGCCTGTAGCTTAGCTCAAAACATGACCTACCAGACACAGTTGGATCTGTACTTCAACACAGCCTGCAGACAGCCTCTGTTCCACTAAAAGTTTGCACATCAACATGCATCCTTTTGACTTGGGGTGATCACCTGATTCATGGAGCTATAGACCCACCCTGACACTCCTTATCTGTGAGGTAGACCAATGTGTCATCATGGACCTTCTTTAAAAGGACTCAGGTAATATCCTGACTGTGTACCAAAGCTATCTGTGATTTGTTCATGCTACATCATGTCTGTTATATCTGTTGAATGTTCTTAAGATGGACAACAAGGGCATGCATGATGAGAACATTATTATCCTATGTAACTTGACATGGCCAAGGCATCTGACACAAATCCACACTCGGGTATTACTGAGAAACTGTCGCAAATGGCCCTAAACACCTACATCACCAAGTGAGTAAACCACTAGATGACATATGTGTTAGATAAATATGTTGAAGTGTGTTAAGTGACCTACATCTAGAGTCCAGTGACCAAGTCCATATCTCAAGACTTTGTGTTAGGCATTTTCCTGTTCATAATGTAAGTTCCAAACATCAAGACTGACTTATGCATCCTTTGTCCAGCCAGCTTTGTGGAGGACTGCAAAGTGTAGACAATTATTGAATCCAAGTGTGGTATTGGTATAATGCAGACTGTATCAACACACACAAAGAATTGCTGCTCTACCATGGAGACACAGTAGATGAACAAAAATGATGGTCGGATTAGTTCTGTTATAAAAGGAGCTACATGAGCTAATTATAGTATAGACAGCACACCCTATGAGCATACCAAGTGGTATGTGACCTCTGTACTCAGGTAGATGGTATGCAGGATGTCTACCAGCATATGCTCACAGTGGTGACTAATGCCTTGTATGTAGCACATCTCCTAAGTTGGTGCGGGACATTCACATCAAAGGGCATTATAATTCCATAGCTCTCAGCCTCATCCAACCAATAATTGAGTACAATGCACCCTTTTGCATGCATATCCCAACACATCTTCCAAGGATAAGATACTCAGGTGTATCATTTTTGCCACAGTGAGCTCCCACACATCTTATCGGCCATACCTAAGTATTATTTTTGATACATAACCATTAGGAGTTGACAGTGCAGAATGCCCTTCAAGGTGTTATATAGGATGGATGTGTGCTACATGTTCCTGTGATTTACACAGTAAATATATAGCTGATTTGCAACATTGATGGCATGGGTTACATTTGTGGAAGTATGGCATGTGCCATGTATAGCTCATGCAAACCTAACAACTAGCCAGACGTGCTCACAATTCAAACTACAGATGTAACACTGTCCCTCTTTAACACCTCCGAAATATGTTAATTTTTGAAGAAGGTCTACATGATTCCCCTCATAGATTACTGAAAAACCATAGCAGTTTTACAAGTGTGTTCATGCAGAACCACGTATATAACTCATGATCACATATATTATATCAAAGACACAGATTAATGGTGGCACTATTCTGATATTGTCCATGATTGTGCATGCTTCTGTCTACTGTTATCCATGAACCTGTTGCTATGTGTCCTACTTGTTTGAGACCTATGCTGACATTACATATATTCAAGCAACTCATTTTGAATAGCTTTATAATATGCACTTAACCCCTGTTGTATATACCATCCTTGATAATTGTCCTCTCCAGTGATTGTGGCACAATGCCTATACCACAAAAAATCTTATTTACTGATATGTCACCTTGTGTGATGGTCACATAATATACAATAAGTGTTTGATTATATGACTATACCCACACAGGAGGTGTAAACAGCAGTACATACTGTATGTATCATGTACATGTGTGATTACTTTTCATGTTACAACTGTCTGGTCTTTGTGGTGTATGTACATTGACATGACCTCATATGCTGTACATTACCATGTTTCACCTGACTCTTCCCCGTGTTCATTTCTACAATTCATGTGTGTGTCCCTTTTTAATGCACACACTTCCCCTGAACACTTATTTCATAGTTTCATAGGTTGATAGGTTGGTATTAGGCTATCGGCCCTAAGGCCTATACAAGCCTAGCCATAACAATTCCTTGGCTATTTCTTCCCACATTATTTACTTCCCTGGACCCCTCTCTAGCAGGGCAACTGATGTGATCCCCGGGGTGAATTTCCTTTCTCCCATCCAATCATTAAGGTTCCTTTTGAAGAGGGCCAAAGAAGCACTCTGCTTGACATGTATGAACAGTCTATTCGAGAGTCTGGGGAGTCTCTGGGTCAGGAACCTATCCCTCCAGCATATTTTGTTTATTGTGATGACAAGGTTTAGATCCCTGGAGCATGTGGCTCTGAGAGATTGGGATTTCTTTAAGTGTTGCATGCCCAACAGCTCTGGGTTTGACATGGCCTTGAATGTTAAGCAGAGATTGCCTTGGAGTAGACGATATATGACAGAGTATAGCTGGAGTTTTTTAAGGCATAGGGCATCTGCTTTAAGCCTGTGATTCTTTTAGTGAGGTATTTCTGTGGCCTTTCCAGTTGTTGCAGATGTCTTGAGAGGTACATACCAAATGGGGCATTGTATTCTATAACGGGTCTAATGAGGGATGAGTACAGTGGGACAATGACCTCCTTTTTTCTGGATGAAAAGCCCTTAGTGATGGGGTGTGCCACATAGATGGATTTCCTAACTGTTGTGGCGATGTGGTTATTGAAGGTGAGACCACTGTCCACCTGTGTCCCTAAGTCTCTTATCACACTTTCGGTGTTTAGTGTACTGCCACCTATGTGGTAATTCACGGGTGCATGTTTTTTCCCAATGGGGATAACTATACATTTCTTGGCACCAAGCATCTGTTTCTGTAAGGCCCTTTTGTAGAGTATCCACATCATTTGGGGATTCAATAATGGTTCCCAGTTTGCAATCATCTGCAAACTTTTTAGCCACAGTCCCTTAGTGTTGGCCTGTACTTCAGAGAAGGAGATGTCAAACAAGAGAGGTCCCAGGACTGAACCCTGAGGTACTCCACTTGTCTGGAGCTGGATTTGGAGTCAGCTACTTTTACAGTGTGGGTTCTGTCAGTAAGCCAGTTGGCAACCCACTGAGTGATGTAGGGATTAATGCCCAGCTTAGTAAGTTTATCTATGATTCCTGAGTGGGGGATGGTGTCAAAGGCCTTGACGAGGTCCAGATAGGCTGTGTGGACTGCCTTACCCTCGTCCACATCTCTGAAGACTTATTCGAAGAAGTCAATCAAGTTCAGGAGACAAGATCGGCCCTTCACAAACCCAAACTAGGTGAGGTCCAGTGTTTTAAGGTTGCCAATGTCTTTGTTTATAAGTTCCATGATAATACATTCCTTGGTCTTTCAGATCAGGCTCATCAGACTGATGGGGCAGTAGTTCCTGGGATCCAAGGTGGATCCCCCCCTTGTGGAGTGGGGTAACTGTAGCTGTGCGCCACTCAGTGAGCATGAAGCCTGAGGTGAGGGCATGATTAAACATGACACTTAAGTGAGGTGCCATTTTGTTTTGTAGTTCATGTAGTAGACAGCCCGGGATGTCATCTGGTCCCATGGATGCTGTATTCTTAGCTTTGGAGACTGCATTTTTTACCTGTGTGGTCGATATTACCAGAATTTGGCAATCTTCCAGTTTTGAGATGGGCCATTTAGGGGTTGAGAGGGGGGATGAAGTTGGCACTGAATCGATATGCCAGGAAATTGGCAATATCCTTGGGATCTGTATATTTAATGCCATTCTGTTGTAGCTCAGAGCAGATCTGAGCATTGCCATTTATAGTCTTGACATAGTTATAGAATGCCTTGTGATTGTCTTTGGAATCTTTGGCAATTTTATTTTTGTAAGTAACTTTGGAGGATTTTATGAGGGATCTCAGCTTCTTACTGAGGCTGGTAAGGGAGTGTTTTGCATCCTGGGATTTTCCTCTTTTCTGCAACAGTTTCTTCTTTTTGTTGTAAAGTTTGTTTATGGCAGGGGACCACCAGATTGGCTTCCGTTTTTTGGGGGAGAGCATCTTGGTTCTATTTGGGATGGCACGGTTCATGCATGAGTGGATGTGCTCGTACAGTGCCTTAGTGTAGGACTCAGCAGTCGAACTTTCAGTCAATGTCTGCGTGGGTGTCATGAAGTTTGTAACTTCTGAATTGAGTAGCATGAAGTTGGCTTTGGAGAAGTTTTTTTATGGAGGTTTCCTTGCTGGGGGGTGGAGGTGGGATGTGGATGTTAAGGGTGATTAGCTTATGGTCTGACCTAACCAATGAGGGGGAGACCATAGGTGTGGAGCATCGATTTCTCATGTTGGTAATAAACAGGTCTAGGATACTGGAGCCCCTGGTGGGACTATGGATTAGTTGATCCAGGGCATTGGAATTTATGAATTCCAAGATCCGTTGGGCAAAGGTGTTGGTACATGAGTAGTTTTCCCAGTTAATGGCAAGGTAGTCGAAATCACCCAGTATTAGGGTGTTTGGTTGTATATTAATATTTTCCAGTATGTTTAGAAAGGTGTAGTGAGAATCTTGGGGCATGGTGGGGGATCTGTAGCAAGCTACAATTTGGATTGCAGTCTTACCTAGTGTTAGTTGCACCTGGAGAATTTCAGACACATTGTGTTGGGCAACTAACCTGGTGGTGTGAATATCCTTGGTGAATATGGACACTCCTCCACCTTTAGTGTTTCAGTCCTGGTTTGGTGGCCAAAAAGTGTGGTAAGAGTTGTAGCCTGGTATTGCAGGGATGCTTTCTGGAGCCTTGAACGAGTTCTCAGTTACTGTACAGATATCGATGTTCTCTATTTTTAGGAGTGCCTCAAGAGAGTGCATTTTGATGTTTAGACTTCTGGCACTGATTAGCATTACCTTCAGAATTTGTATGGTTGTACCTGTTATGGTGGTGGTTTTGTCCTTTCAACTTTGCCTAAAAAAGGCACTATAGGGGTGGCAAGAGCCTTAGCCAGTAACCTGAATCCCAGGGGCAACAGGTGCAGGCTATCTCTGTCAAAGCATTGTAGTCTGTTGATCATGTCGTCCCAGGCAGACAGATACTGGATCCCCTTTGAATGACACCAGAAGCTTAGCCAATTGTTGAAGTCAATCATTTTGTCCTTATATTGTGGTATCATTCTGGGTGAAGGCAGGATGCTACTCAGAGCTAGGTTCATACCTGCCTGAGCCACATGATCCAAGAGCTCTTCCATGTATCTTTTCATGTAGTCCAGGGAGGTACGTCTCAAGTCATTCACTCCAACATGGACAATGACAGAGTCATATTTGTACTTGCTGTGGAGTGACTTGAGTACATGAGTTATGTGGTGGATTCTGGCACCCGACAGGCAGCTCACTGTAATTTTCTCCTTGTTCAACCTGGTGAGTGGAACATCAGTGTGCCTGACTATAGAGTCACCTATGACTAAAATGTTAGGTACAGTGTCTTGCCCTAGGGGCTGTTGCTGGGTGGCACACTGGTGTTGTGAGCTATGTGACACTTTCATTGTAATTGGTGTTTGTTTGCGTTTCAGCTTTGAAGGTCGTTGTTGCTTGACCAGGTTACAGTTAAGGGCCTCCACATATGTGGATTTAGTGTTGCCATGTGTGGGTGTTGGTAGTGTGAGCTTGAAGGGCTATTTGTTACTTGAGGTGTAGTGCAGGTGTTAACTTTCTCCTCTTGACTGTCTAGCACAATCTTGGGTGGAATGAGCTTTGCTTCCAGTTTGGCTATGTAAGTGCATCTCTCACAGGTTGTAGTGTTGGGTGGTAGGAGGAGAGAGTTGTTTGTGTACATGAGGCAATTGCCACATTGCCCCAGTATGCCCAGATTCACCAGGTGGACAGGAGAAATAAACAGAAGCTGACCCTTGGACATGCCTGGTTTGGTGCTTTATTTTGAAAAGTCCAGGAGCTGTTTTCCCTTACCTTAGCAAGGTACTTTGCAATTATAGGCTGTTTAGTGCCTATAATTAATTTCTCCTTATTAACAAGAAGAGTTGAGTGTTTGTATCAGTTTAAGGCTTCCTAGTGCTTTCCAGCAGGTATTAGAGCAAGTGCTAGTCGCAGGGATGCTTAAAGGTAAGATGAAAAACATAGTTTATCCTAAACACTGCAGTGTGAACTAAAAATTTAGCTTCATAGGTTAGTACTAAGCAACTGCCCTTGCAAGCCATTTTAAGCCTAGCCAATTACCCCTTGTGAGATTCAAACCCTGCACTCTGTGCTTGTAAGACAAACACCTTAACCATTAGGCCACCCTCCCAAACATGTGAGGCAAATGTAGGTAACAAGTTTTACCTGTCTAAACAGTTAAGTTTTAGTGGAGAGTCACTATTTTTAAAACAGCAAGATAGATTGAAAGGGGGTGATCACTTTTGTATTCCAGTCCTATGGAATACAGTAGACTGGCCAATAAATTTAAATAGTTGAAAGGGAGTGATTTCATAAAATGATAATTTTGTGCTTACTCACACAAGCCAGTGAAAGCAGAGAGGAAATGAGATATATGGTCAAATTAACATAAGAGGCAGGCAACTAGAAAGAAAGTGGTATTTAAGAACATGACAGTGACAGGATGTGGAGGGTGGGGAAAATTTCTGCCTGACTCACAAGAGACTGAGCTGTGATGTCAAATTAACATTAGAGGCAGGCAACTAGAAAGACAGTGGTATGTAAGAACATGACAGTGACAGGATGTGGGGGGGTGGGAAATACTTCTGCCAGACTCACAAGAGACTGAGTTGTGGTGTCTTTTGAAGTTTTAATATGCAGTTAAAAGCAGAACACAAGCAAAAAACAAGGTAAAGAAAACAAATCACAGCACTCAAATTATAAAAAAGGCAATAAACTGATACAAAATACAACAAATAAAAAGCAAACCAATCTTTCCCTCATAGCAAAGTGTAGCAGAGTCTGGGTGAGCCTTTCCAATAAATAGAGTTAATAGTGCATGTAGGTCATGAACCTTATTGAGCATACTTCTCATATTTAGGTTTAGAATGATCCGAGAGGTTTTTTGTCTCTGGAGTAAGGTGTTAATTACTTTGGGGTTTGGGGTGACTATTGTGGCTGGACCTGGGTTGGGGTGTATGTCCCCACAATTTATGAGTTATTTTAGTAAAGATCGGTAGACCTTAAGTTTTATGATGATTTTAGTATGCTTTAGATAGGTGTGGGATCTACTTTATGTTGGAAGCCATCTGTGTTGGTGATAATCGGTGTGGGAGTGTTGGAAGAGGTGTGGAGTAAAAAGAAGGTTTAGTGGGGTTGAATTACAGTCTAGTGATGAGGTCTGTCTGGGGGCGGTAATGTTGTGGGGAATATGGAGATGGACATAGTAGCTGTTTAAGGTTGCGAGGAAAAGTAGGGTCGCTGTGGAGATTGCATGGGAAGGAAGTCTTAGAATGTCTTTGACTGGTAACTAGAAGCTCCAACAAAACATATCTTTCAATAAAATGGCAGTACAAGAAGGCAAGAAGAAAACTGCATAGGCATAAAAAATGTTTTTTTTACAACATTCAGTCCTGGTTACTCTCTCAAGAAGACACTGTACTAGTGTTCTTTGTTATCGTAAATACAGTGACTACTGCTAAATGAGGTTTGGAACAGACCAATTTGTCCTGGGACATCTTCAAGTGGGGGCTAGATAAATAGCGTAACAGGAATTAAGAGTATTAGGAGAAGATAGGGATAAATGTGAAGGATGGATGTTTGGGAGGAAATGAGGTAAGGGTAGGGAGGGGCTTAAAGGGTTTTAGGCAAGTGTAACTGGGGTAGGAATCACATTTCTGGTGTGAACTTGCTAAGGCAAGTGTAAGCCCATGACAACCTACGGGTGCTCCCGAAGAGCAAGTGGGCCTCAGGTTCCTGGTTGGTGACAGGTGGTTTGTATATTAGAGTTGATTGTATATGAAGATATATTAGGGTCTATTGTATATGAAGATATATATATATATATATATATATATATTTTTTTTTTTCTCCCCGGGGGAGGGCTCATCTCTGTGCTGTATAGGTAGTAGATTGGATATAGGTGGATATATATTTATTTAGTGATGAGTATGCCTTGTTTTCTGGCACTGGGACTGGGGAGGGAAGGCCTTGATTCCCTGGTTGGTAGCACTGATAATGGGGGACTGTCAGTGCGGGATGGAAGTGCCATTTTCTGCAGTCCTTCTGCTTTAGTTATAACTCCTTTAATCGCACGTGTGTGTCTTCTGAGCTATAGTCCTGGCTTGCTGCCTTCATAATGGTACTTTTCAAAATTGACGTCTTTCTTTGCTCGGCTTATTTAGTGGTGGTTTGTGGGCTGGAGGAAGCTGCGATCACTGCTTTCTCAGGGTTCGGGTCCACAGGAGGAGAAAGTTGTTACTGTGCATGTGCGGTGTAATGCTATTATTAAATAAAAAATGGGAATAAAGACAGTGATCCCAGGTATAAGGGACCAAGTTTAGCTTTCAGATGTGCAGATTTTCACTTCAGTTCACCTGATAGGTTGTAATCACTGACCTTAAGTGCAAAAAAAAAGATTGAGTGCTGGGTATATTTCTTAACCATACAGATTCCGCAGAATGTACAGTTTTTGCCTCACGCCTGGTCCATTGTCATAAATGGCAGTTGTTTGCCGGCAAATTAGAGGTAAATAATTAGGACTGCGATTAGAAAATAGTGAGAAATAGTGAGGGACATTTGTTTTGGACTTCATACCCATCAGAAAAGCATGCTGATGCAAAACCTTTGATTCTATAAACTTGTTGATTTGTAGGAGCACATATCTCTAACTTGTCCTTAATTTCAGCCCCCTGTGTTTAACTTTGGTGGATGGCTCGGTCCCAGTATTTATTAATAATAGATTTTATTGCTTGATGTTTGGTTTTATGTGAGCATGTATCTTTTAACACTAGGTTTAGCAGTCCTTAGGTCAATAATATTCTCTGGGTTACCCCGCAAAGAAAAATAGGTTAATTCAGAATTACACCCTTGGAAGACACTACTTGTGATATTAGATCTTTCATTTTATTATATCTTCTGTGACAAAAGTCGCCAGCAGTATTGTTTAGTTGTAATATCATATGATGATTTTCTGTAGATAACTTAACAACTCATTTTGATTACTTATTATATTGTTGTACAGAAAAGGTGGATGCATTCTTGGTCTTTGTAAACATATTTGTGATAGCGATGCAACAAATTTTGACTTTTATATGCATGATTAAGCTTTCAGATTTCATGCTTTAAGGCTTTGAGTGGTGTGGCACTGGGACTAGTCATGTCCCTGTAACTAAGGTGGAGCTGCGGCATGCCTCTAAACTTTGCATATCTTCGCGGAATAGCCTGTTTCCTATACAGTTCTTTATTTAAAGAATAGCTGACATAAGTGGCTGGTTACTCTGTTGGGAAGTGTCTTGGGTCAGAGTATTGCCCTGATGGTGAGTTCTGGGCTGATATTACAGTATTGGGTGAGTAGTAAAGAAGCAATAAGATAGTTTAGTGTCATGGATGTCTTGTGCTGTGGAATGAGGGGAGCTGTGGGGCCGAGTTGTGAGATTGAAATTGGTTTGAGTTGCAGCCTTTAAAGTGCTAACCATGAGCAGGATGGAGGAGGTTCTTGGTTTCTGGGCTGAAAGGTGTTTCTGTGATGCTTAGGGGTTGAAGCATGGCCATTTGTTGGTGACGGTGTTCTGTAGGCCTCGTTCTCTCAGTGACACATTTTATTGGTTACATATGTAATCATACCTCCTGCTGGCACAGATTTTTTGGGCAGGCATAAATGAAGGCGAATGTTGAAGAAAGATACCCAGACAGTTCCAGTAATGGTAGGAGCAACAAGTCTTGTACAACAGAATTTACAATCATATGGGCTATGTTGCCGATACATGTAACTACAAACGAATTGGTGAAGGAGCCATTACTGAGCATACTGTGGATGCTGTGAAGAGGACTTCTGGTTAACATCACAGCATCAATCAATACTAATTTCAGGAAAGTTACTCATACTTTGACTTAGTAATGGGTTCCATTCCTGTCAAGGTGTTAGGAACCTAAAAGACTTGGGGGGATTTAAAAAAAAAAGTTATTATGGCTGCAAAGGGGGGGGGGGTCCATGACTAATGGTTATTGCGATCATGTGTGATGTTGGGGAGCCTCCATTGGTAGTGTGGGTGTTATCAGTGGTTTGGTGCCTGCTGTGGATATCTGGCCAGGGTGTCATTTTCTCTAAACAAGTTGTAAGACGATTATTGGTCCTTTCCTTTTCATGGGTTGGGGCATCAGAGGAGTACATGGAATGTTAATTTCATTTCATGGTTATATAAGGGGAATGGTGAAGTTTGACAGAAGGAGGTATTGCCTGGAAATTGTGGAGCAATAAGGGAAAGGATGACTGAGGTACTATTCTGCAACATAAACAGAACTGAGAACACTATCAGTAGAACAGATACCCTGAGTGCTACATGCCATGGTACAATTGCAATTGCAGTTCTTGGAATGGTCTCCATTTCTGCTTTTTGCTTCATGTTTTGGCCTTTTCTACAGTTAGCAGAGCAGTGGTATCTGCTCATTTTTGGTACTGTTGCTGAGGGCAGTTATAATTGAGGCAGTACATAGTTGGACATTCATGGCAGTTATTTGGGGGATGAGGGGGTGTTGGGCAATCTTAAATTTGGGTTCTCAAAGTTGGGACATCCCTCTCAACTGTACAGAGAATAGGTAGAATATTAAGAGTTTGGACTAAGGTTCTGACCTGTTTCTCATGACATTGTGGTTTTTCAGCAAATCTTTAGGGGTCAGAGTCAGGACATATTTACCAGCCAATTCAGGAAATAATGACAGACATTCAAGTTCAAACTTCACAACCTTCAGGAAAGTTGTGGTCATATATTTGCCTTCTCTGTGCAAATTGTCATTAGGCAAAAACTGGAATCTATTAAGAGATAATGTATGGTCAATTCAAGCACAGTGTTTAATTTCTGACAAGAAATGCATAGGCAAGTATAGGGCAATGGTGTAGGTGTGTTACCTATACAGGGTGTTATTACTGCCAAGTTCCTTATTTACCAGCAGCTGTCCTGGCTAATTTTAATTCATTGACTTCTGATGGCCTGTTTGGTTATTCTTGACCAGGAAGATGAATCCCAATATGATCTGTGGTTGGACTGACCAGGTCATTGCCGGATGCTAAGGTTGTAGGCTTATGAGAATAGTGTTGCATTACAGATGATTGCAGAGCAAGCAGCATTGGAGTGAAGCAGCTATGATGGCATTATTTTGGAGATGGGGGTTTGCAGGCCACTGTAGTGACTGTGCAGTTGAGGAATAGGTTTGTCCAGTGGAAATTAAGGTTGACTTTAGAAACTTTTGGATATAGGTGTACTGAGAATTTAAAATTTTCTTTTCTTTTGCAGGTGGGGAAGAGCAGAGTGGACATCAGTCGGTGATCTGTAGGAAGTGAGTTTGAAGGTGAAGATACAAGTACTGGTGGCTGTTTCCACTGGTAGAATGGTGTACAAAGGAGCCCAAGTGGGGGAGTGCAAAGTAAGCAACAGTCTTTGGCCTGCAGGAAGTTGGTAAAGGTAATTTATCCAGATGGGCTGGATGTTTCGGTTGCTGGAGTTGTGCACAATAAGGTCACAGGTAATCCTGTTTTATCCGCTGTGCATTAAGGCATGTCAGATTTGGTGTGGTTTGGGTAGTGGATCGGCAGGTGAAGAGGGAATATGTTAAGGCTGGGTAAAGCAGCGTTGTGGAATTTTTATGGGGGTGTCTGGGTTTTCCCACAGGTGGGTGGACACGCAGCAATCATAGCCATAGGAAGTTACTAGGTTAATGGTTCTAGGGCCCTTGAAAAGTCAGTTATCTATCAATGTTTAATTATAGTTATTTTGCATTTTTATTTTAAGGTAAGGTATTCTGCTGGGGGAGGCTGGGTTGATGTGTGGTAAACAGTACAGTAACAAATGTTACTTTATTTTGTACTCATTGAGGCATTTCAAGGTAGGTGATGTTGGGTAGTGTAGTGCCAAGGGAGGCTAAGGTACATTGGAGGCAATTATAGCAGGGTTGGATATTGTTTAGGGGGAGTTTTAGGTTCTGACTGGTGGGGAGGAGTGGCACCAATTTCGGGATCAGGGATGGTTATTAGATGAATGGCTCTAAGGATTTTAATAAACTAGCCAGGTTCAGGTACATAATATTCCACAATCCAGAGTGCAGCACATGTTGCTGTTATTTAAGAGAGACATGGGTGGATGTTGCCCTTGAAAAGGGACATAGGTGGAGCTGTGGGGGGGGGGGGGATCTGCACCTCAAGTTTTTAATCGACTGTATTAACATGACTATAGATGGTTTTAATTTCTTTTCCCTAATTATTATTAACAATTTTGTTGAGAAAACTTATCAGCTGGTTAAAGAGTGATAATTTTATTTATAGAATAGGCCTTTTAATGCAATGATTTGTTTTATTTCGCATGGGTATCAGTTGTATCATTAATATGTGAGGAGAATAAATCTTACGCGGAACTTTGCTAAGACATCTTAAGTTTCATTGGTGCTTTGCATTCAGTAGTGAGTGCATTTTATGCAGTTGATGAAAGAGATATACCCTTGGTGGTGCATAATGTCATTAAGAGGTTGGATTATGCATGTGTGTAGTATTTACAGTCTTTTCTTTTACAGATCACACTGAGGTCACAGATGAGGACATGCATTACTTAGTGTGCTGAAGGAATGTGGACTTGACAGGTGAGAGAGGAGGCTGAGGAATGTGTCGGCTGATGGTGCAGTATGAAAGGAGGTCACGGTTTCCAGCAGTGCAGCTGACTATGGAGTTTGTTTGTTATTGTTTTCCTTCTCTGCAAGAACAACGTTATGTCTTGTTTTGTTTGATCTTGTGCGGGGAACATCAGGATTGAATTTCACTCTGTATTATTGGTAGCTGGAGTCTTCCTTGGAATGGGTCGTGTAGCGTTGCAGCCATCATGGGTAGGGGATTAGTGGGTTGCATTGAGTGAGTTGGTTTAGGATCGTGAGCTAGTCAGGGTGTTTTCTGTAGGATAACTTAGCTTCAATTTACTGCTATTTCAGGGGAGACAGGGTTGGGTTAGTTTACTACATTCTGGATGATGTTGGCATGCCACTGACCTTGTTTGACCTGTTGGCATTGGGCATTTTCAAGTTTTGGTGGCACATTGTGTTTGGTTAGTTTTGCCTGGCTTGGTTTACTGTTTTTGGTATATTTGGAGTCGCACTGCTAAAGGTCTTCATGGTGGGTTAAGTGTCTTATTGTTTATAATGGGTAGTTGGAGTGATGGCAAGATTGCTATTAAATGGAATTTGAAAAGAGATTCCAGGTGGTTATTACATTAATTGGGCAGTAAAATGGGGCTGCAATCTGATGTGAGGGTACACAATTGCCTCAGCATGGTTTCAAGTGGCAGTGGGCTCAGTGTTTGATTGTCTAATTGGCTGGTAATGATCCGAGAGTCATTATGAAATTTTTATGGTATGGTATTTGGGTAACTGAGTATGGGTATGCTAGATTATTAATTTATGGTTGTTACTTTAGCATTGGAGAGGGATCATTGGTTTACTTTTAGTTGTTAAGGTAACTGATAACTTTGTTATTTATGTGATGGGGCTTTGAGAGGTGATGGTTTGGATACAATTTGATTAGGTAAGATTGGGTACACTGAATGATGTTTGGCTTTATGCTTTTAATGGTGGTTAGGTTGTGTGAAGTTTGGTCATTGAGAAGGGAAACAGCCTGGTCAGGCTGGTGGGTGGAGAAGAGGGGCAGGCTTCCCCCTCTGGTGTTAGATGTTCACTTCAATAAGTTGGGAAGGAAAGTGAGCAGTTGCACTGCTTGATAAGTATATAACCAAGTGGATGTAAGCTGCATATTTGGTTGGAGGTGTAATTCAATAAATGGTAACTGAAGTGAGTGGTGGTGCGCTGCTTCATAAGTAAGTGAGTGGCAGTATGGATGCTCCTTACTGATCAGGTTGAGCTGGGTCACACTCCCCTATGTGATTGTTATATGAATGTTATTTTCACCTATATCATGTTTGGTTGAAATTAATAAATATCGGTTAACAATCATGTTTATGGAAGTTTAATAAAGGTCATCAAATGTCATTTGTGTGAAGTGTTTATTGAAGGGGACCAGGACAAATGAGGTTTAGAACAGACTGATTTGTCCTGGGACATCTTCAAGTGAGGCTAGATAAATGGAGTAGCAGGAATTAAGAGTATAAGGGGAGGATAGGGTTAAATGTGAAGGAGGGGTGTTTGGGAGGAAATGAGGTAAGGGTAGGGAGGGGTTTAAAGGGTTTTAGCCAAATGTAACTGGGGTAGGAGTCACATTTTTGGTGTGAACTTGCTACGCTCCCTCCCTTCCCTTTTTTATTAGTGGGTATCACGGTTATTTTCAGTTTGGGTAGGGCAGAGAAGAGGGCCAGGCTTGCCTTCTTCTGTTCCACCTCTGGTGTTGGATGTTCCATTCAATAAGCTGGGAAAGGAAAGTGAGCAGTAGCACTGCTTTATAAGTAAATAAGCAAGCAGAGGTAAGCTGCTTATTTGGTTGGAGGTGTAATTCAATAAATGGTAACTGAAGTGAGTGGTGGTGCACTGCTTCATACGTAAGCGAGTGGCGGTATGGATGCTGCTTACTGATCAGGATGAGTGGGATTATGCTGTCCTATGTTAATGTTACATGGATGTTTTCACCTATATCATGTTTGGTTAAAATTAATAAATGTTGGTTAACAATCATGTTTATGGAAGTTTAATAAAGGTTATCAAATGTAATTCAGTGTGATGTGTTTATTGAAAGGGACCAGTACAATTATGTTTTTGTACATAACAGTTTAGATTCCTACTGCAACTACCTCAGTGAAAGTTGCATGACTGAAAATTATTACATATAAAGTTGACAAATAGAGATCTGCAAATAAAAATAAAATGCCTAAAAATATTTAGACCAATGTACAGCTCCTCATACTTTTTGCTAGTAATTAATCTCCACCAGGTTTTGCATTAAGAAATGCAATGTTTGCTTTCTTTACTGACCAAGAACTAGTGTTTAAATTTGATAGTACAAAGAAAAGGTTTCCTTATACAACAGATTGCTCAATTAACTGTTTTATGTCTTCCTACCTGGTTTCAAAAAGTTAAAGTTTTGTTACAAAAAAAAATAGAACTGACTCTGGCTGTGGTCCTACAGCATCTAGAAATGTTTGTCCAGGAATATTTTCTAGAATACAAAGGAAAAGATGGTAGTTGTGAGGGCAACTGAAAGTAATAGGAAGGGACTGATGTGTTGTGATTAAAAAAAGGCAAGAAACAAAATTACTAGAAAAAGTGATGAGGGAAAGAAGGGAAATAACTTGGGAGGACTGCGACTGCGTGAAATTAGGGAAGTAGATTAGGAATGCTCTAAAGAGGATGGCCCAATTTAGGGAACATAAAATATTACAAAAATGATGGTAGTACCACAAATGAGTCATCCTACATGAATCATTTTGGTTCAGTGTGTAAAGTAAATGAGGTAGAAGATATTAAAGTATGTGTGATAGTGTCAACGAGGGCTATGACCTACTTGAGATGGAATGCTGATGTTTCTATCATTAGGCAAGGGTGGTAAGGAACAAAATGGCATGCCTTCCTTTGAGGATTTAATAAAAAAAAATGCAAGCAGCTGATGTTAACAGGACACGATTGTATGGAATCTGTATAAAACAGACGACAGATGAGAAGAAAAATTGAAAAATAATAAGGGATGAAAAGGACTGAATAGTGTCTTTTTTTGGAAATTAGAAGAATAAATAATAGAGATGATGGTCTAGAATTAGGAGCATAAAAAGATAAGAATGAAATGCTGGGATACATGGAGCCAATATGTGAGGAAGCTGAAATCAAAACCATTTAAAAAAACTACAAAGTTAGATGTGTCTCACTGAGGAAGAAAGAAGTATAAACAAGTGATAAAGATGTAGCTATGGAGTGCTGCAAAGGAAAGAAACACAATCCATTGACAGTGAATAATATTTGGAAGTTCATTAAAGAAATTATCATGCACAGAGAAAATAATTAAATTGAAATGAATTGAATAACTACTTACTGAATAACCAAGATCTTCAGAAAATAAAAGATAATACAAACTAGTTGAAGAAAATAAAATTATACAGATTTCTAAACACAGTATGGGTACAGGTTTGACAGATGTGTGATAGTTTCTGTAAGGTAGATCTAGTGAGGAATCTATTCAGGGTGTTCTATATAGATTGATAGGTTCATAGGTGATTACTAGGCTAACAATCACAAGGGTCTTTTTAAGCATAGCCATGCACCCCAAACCTCTGAGAAGTTCTGGCACCCTTAATAGGTATAAACAGGGGCTTAGGAGATAAAACATTTACAAGCAGGGGGCTTGGAGATGAATCACTTACAGGTCACCTGTGTCCATTGGAGACATAGGTGCCAAACCAGCGGTGAATTTCCTGTTCCCCATCCATGTTAAACTGAAGAAACAAAATAAAAGAAGATGATACTTAATGGAAGTATTATCCAATATTTTTGAGATGAGACTTGACTAAGACATAGCAGGGCGTGGTGGTGAAGGAATGCTACATGCTTTACCAAGGAAGGAGCAGCAGCATGGAAATGATAACTATTAATTATTATTATTATTATTATTAGCTGTGATGAAATATGGGAGAGGAAAGTAAGGAGACTGTAATAACATTACATTTGACAATAGGGTATACTGCCAAGAATAGAAAGAGGTTAAAGAATCAGATGAGAAATGGCAGAAGGGGTTTAAAAACTGGAAGACAAAACAGAATTATAATATTTTAAGACTGTGTAATAATAATGGCATGATTTTTCTTTAATAGTGGACAAAACCCTGCTGAGACAAATATTGGCTTTTACGACACTGTGTGAGTGCAAAGTTATATGTTTTAATTTGTTTTATGAAATAGGTGTTGTGCTGCCTGAGGTAACTCAAAGCTATTCCGAAATGATGTCACAAATTAAGACTCTCAATTAAAAAAAAACTATAATAAAATGCTATTGCATATGTTTACTCTCTTTAGTAATTTTTCATTCTGGAGATGTGTGTGGAGTTGAGTGAAGTATATAATATCTATTTGTAGCTCTACTGAAACTTATAGTGGTATTTATAATTTGGATGAAGTGATAGAGATTTATTGTGTATTTTAGGGTGGTTGTATTGGTGATGAGGTGCATGGCAAAGAGAGAGGTGGCGAAGGCTAAGGATAAGGCGTATGAAGAGTTGTATAAAAGGTTGGACACTAAGGAGGGAGAAAAGGACCTGTACTGATTGGCTAGACAGAGGGACCGAGCTAGGAAAGATGTGCAGCAGGTAAGGGTGATAAAGGATAGTGAGAGAAACATACTCACAAGTGAGGAGAGTGTGTTGAGCAGATGGAAAGAGTACTCTGAGGGGCTGATGAATGAAGAGAATGAGAGAGAGAGAAGGTTGGATGATGTGCAGATAGTGAATCATGAAATGAAGTGGATTAGCAAGGCGGAAGTAAGGATAGCTATGAAGAGGATGAAGAATAGAAAGGCTGTTGGTCCAGATGGGATACCTGTGGAAGCATGAATGTGTTTAGGTAAAATGGCAGTGGAGTTTAATGAAATCTTGGAATGATGTTTGCAGATGACATTGTGATCTGTAGTGAGAGGAGGGAACATGTGGAGGAGACCCATGGAGAGATGGAGATATGCTCTAGAGAGAAGAGGAATGAAGGTCAGCAGGACTAAGACGGAATATATGTGTGTGAATGAGAGGGAGGATTGAGGAATGGTGAGGATACAGGGAGTAGAGGTGGCGAAGGTGGATGAGTTTAAGTACTTGGGATCAACAGTGCAGAGTAATGGGGAGTGTGGAAGAGAGGTGAAGAAGACAGTACAGGCAGGATGGAGTGGGTGAAGAAGAGTGTCAGGAGTGATTTGTGACATATGAGTACCAGTAAGAGTGAAAGGGAAGGTCTACAAGAGGGTAGTGAGACCAGCTATGTTATATGGGTTGGAGACAGTGGCACTGACAAAAAGGCAGGATTTAGAGCTAGATGTGGCAGAGTTAAAGATGTTAAGATTTGCACTGGGTATGACAATGGTGGACAGGATTAAGAATAAGTATATTAAGAGACAAAGCCAGAGAGGCAAGATTACGTTGGTTTGGACATGTGCTGAGGAGGGATGCAGAGTATATTGGGAAAAAGATGCTAAGGATGAAGCTGCCAGGTAACAGGAAAAGAGGGAGGCCTAAGATAAGGTTTATGGATGTGGTGAGAGTAGACATGCAGGTGGTTGGTGTGACAGAGCAAGATGCAGAGGACAGGAAGAAATGGAAACAGATAATCTGCTGTGGCGACTCCTAACGGGAACAGCCGAAAGAAGATGAAGAAGAAGACTAAAGATTACCAAGTATTATGGTTTCAAGATGTATATTGTGAGATATCCACATAGGACATCTACAGTTGTGCTGGTATTATCTCTAACTTTAACAAGGCAGAAATTCTCAGTGCAGTGCTTTTATAATAATTATTATTTTTTAATACTAAGATAAGAGGTTCTGCATTGTTAAAATCAGAGATGCTTTGATGCTGTGGGGTTATGTCTAGAGTATTTTTGTATATAGTAAGAACACAGCCTATTCTTTTATTTATTAACAGTTTGTGTTTAGCTAATCCTTTCTGAGAATATTGTAGCCTGGTAACCAAATTTCTCATCATTTAGTTCTTGCTTTAGTCAAGTCTCAGTAGTTACAAGAATGCCTTATTTATAACGGGATATACATGCATGTGTATGTTGTACTTTCTTACAGATTCTTCTAAAATTCATCTTTAATAGCAGCAGGGCATTACTGTGGATGTAGGGAGGAGATAGCTTTGGCACAGTCATAGTGAGGGAAACTGTAAGCATTGTAGTTGGGCTGGGTTGGCGCAGCTATCTCTACCAAGCACCCATGTATATATGATATGCTGATATGGAGGCAGGCATTTATACTTACTGCATATTTAATGTTTGTGGTAAGTTTTTGTGCTATAGAATTATGTCTGGGCATCAGCATTTGCAGGTGTTAGATAAAGTGGTATGGTATAGTTCAGGAGATATCGTCAGCAGATAGCTGGAAATGCAGTGCTCTGATTTCTTGTCTTGTGGAAGCATCACGGTATGCAGGAGTAGTGTGATGGAAGAATGTGATGATATAAGAGCAGCATTAGTAGTAATAGTACTATGGTGTGATAGAGAAGTATTTTTAATGTTGTCATGTGCATTGTGAAGTGAAACGGTGTATGGGAAAAATGCAGATAAAGTTTGTACTCGGATATGTCAGAGAATTTTCAAATGGGTAAAGAATAGCAATCAGAAACGCCCCTTTCGTTCATTAATTTAACTACATCGTCACTGATCTGCAACTGACTGCAGATGCAACTTTCAGCTATCAATAAAAACATTTAAAATAGTTATAGATGGCATGCCTCCCTGCTACCTTAGTGATACATGCTGACCCTAACCTGCATCTTAAAGTAAAAAAAAAAAAAAAAAAACTCATCAGAACACTAACTCCACACAAAACAGCTCAGGCACTCACCATGCACTCACACACACACACACACACACACACACACACACACACACACACACACACACACACACACACACACACACACACGTGCACACACACACACATGCACACACACGCACACACACTACTCCCTTAAATCTATTCATGTATCCTGACCCCTAACTCTAGACATTTAAAATCACAAACAATGAATCTACCCCCTTACCAAACCCTTACTCTATCTTTAACCCACACATATTTGAAAATTCACACATGCACACCTACTATATATCCCACTTATCGACGAAATACACACCCAACAAAACATTTGTTCAATAAATTGGATATTTGACCAAACAACACTGCACTTCCACCTGTCAACTAATGCAATCGACAACCAAATAGAACACACACACACACACACGCATACACACACACATATATACTTATATATATATATATATATATATATATATATATATATATATATATATGAGTCTACTTGACCTTACTGATATGCCAGAAGACCGACTTTCATATCACCGAGACGAAAAGAGCGAAGTTTCATATAACTGAAACTTCACTGTGTTCAGATGACTGAATGATTGAAAGGCAGACTCCAAGCTGAGCAGAACAGGAAGTCCACTCTTGTCCTCACTGTAGTGTGATCTCAGAATTGGTATATTTAATTTGCAGGGGGGTTAGGTGGGTATAACCCACTATAGGGGGGTGAAGGGGGGGCACAGCCCCCTTGTTAAAATGTTACATTTTTAAATGGGGGCACACACCCCCATGCAAATGTTGCATTTTTCATGGGGGCAACCCCCCCCCCAAGCAAAAATGTAACATTTTAAATTAAAGTGTTTGTTGTGATTTTTTTTTTAACAACTATCCACTGAATATTTTTACAGGGCACCTGCATGTATATTCAGTGGGACGTGTTATTTTCAAGCAGCTATTGGTTTGTGGGCGGGGTTTGGAAGAGAGTTCAGTAGTTGTGTAGTTAATTTTATTTAATAGGACAGTGCTTACATTGGATGAGCTTTTGATTTTGTTGATGGGTTATGTGAGAGGTATGTTGATCATTATTGGGTCTTTTTTTGATAGTCGGCTATGTGGAGTTTCAGAGTTTTGGATTGTCAGCGTTGTCATCTTGGTGATATGAAAGTTGGTCTACTGACATTTCAGTAATGTCAAGCAGACCCATATATCTATAGCTATAGCTATATCTATATATAGATACAGATATATATATATATATATATATATATATATATAGATATAGCTCTATATATATATATATATATATATATATATATATATATATATATATAGTAGTGTTGCAGTTTTGTAGTTCTGAATTGTTTAAAGAC
The DNA here is from genome assembly GCF_019279795.1 of Protopterus annectens. Taxonomy (NCBI): domain Eukaryota; kingdom Metazoa; phylum Chordata; order Ceratodontiformes; family Protopteridae; genus Protopterus; species Protopterus annectens. The sequence goes on along the minus strand of NC_056727.1, from coordinate 421,212,659 downwards.
CATCTGCTAGAAGTCTACATTCCATCCCTGCAATTGCAAGACCGTGTGTGTGTGTGTGTGTGTGTGTGTGTGTGTGTGTGTGTGTGTGTGTGTGTGCGTGTGTGCATGTGTGTGTGCGTGTGTGTGTGTAAGTATGTCCATCTTGCAAAAAAATACATCTCCAGGCCCTTACAAAACACAGTTGATTTTGGAGGCTAAGTATATCAATGTGTCAAATAAAATTATGAATAGTTCATGGTTAGAGTATATTAGATATCTTGGTAATGGGTTGGGATAGCAATCACAAGCATCTCTTTTAATCAACACATTTAGTTAACTAAACAATCCTATACTGGCTTTTGACTGACTGTACTGTTGCTTGGTAAAAAAGATTTATTTTGATTTATATTTTATTTTTTACCACTGTTTTTCACTCTTTGTAGGAAGAAAGACATAGCTTGTAGACAAGAAGTATTACCTTGATTTATACTATGTTATATTACCTTTAATTTTCACTGTTTATTGTTCAAAGTGGATAGATTCTAGATAGACAAACTAGCCATCCCAAGGGGCCTGGTCAGCTATAAATTCACACACCCACTCCACAGAGGACAATCCAGAGCTTATCTGGAATTATCCCCATATTAGTTTGTAATTTATTGATCTTCAATGTTAAAAAGAAGTGCAACTGCAAGTGATAATGAACAGAAGCTGCTGTGCACATTTGCATATCATGTAAAAGAATTCCAGCTTTTGCATGACTTTCACAACTGATATGGTCAGAGTGGTGATTTTATTCTACTTAATTTAATATTTAGTTGTATATAATGTTAGGGTGATTTTTATCATAGAAGTTGATATAAAATCTGTTTGAATTCTGTGGTAATTATCTTTTTTCTTTTTGAACTTTTTTTATTAATTTGCAGCTGAAAATGGATTCCTTAAATGAGTACGCCATTAATGATTTGCTAAAGCATAAATATCTTGAACAGTGTACTAAATGCTCTATAGATTTAAAGGTAACACTTGATAAAGCTTGTGATCTGAGATCTTCATGTCAAACGCTTCATGATTTGCTTACCATTGTTAGTTTTAAATCTAGACTTATTAATAATGAATGTACTTGTGCAGATGGAGTAGCTTGGAGAACCATTATTACATATATTAATGATTAAACTGATGAGATAAATAATGTTAGAAAAAGAGCAAATAGAACACATTTAGCAAAGGAAGTGCCTATTGTTGATAAAGATCACTTAGCCCCTACTGAACAAGATAACTTTGGAATTCTGAATCCAAGTAATTTAGCAATCGGAGGATTCAGAACATATAGAAAAAAAATGAAAAAAAAATAAGAATGAAGTTTGCAATAAATAACAAGAAATAAATAGAAACTGATTAATTCAATAAAGCAAAGTGAATGCACACTGAAATTACATTGATTTGTTATGTATCTCACAGATTACAGGGAATGTTATTTTTTTTCCACCAGAACACCATCATTCTACAGAAAATTTTTTTTTTTCCCAAAATAGAATGAAGGAAAAAAAAGGCAAGAGGCAGGTGAAAAGGAAGAAATCAAAACTAAACTTGTAAGGACTGAAGGCCATTACTATAAGAAAAAAGAGAAATAAATTTACAAGATGGCTGAAGCTGTGAATGTACAGAGCCAACTAGATGAACATAATAAGCTTGCAAATATAATAAGCAATAAAAGCAATGGGAATAATAAGACTAATGGTGACGAAGATCCTCCCTTTGTAACAACTGATAGAGAAAATATTATTGAATTAAAAGCTGAAGATTCTTCAGATCTAGTCAGAAATGGTATTCTTGTAATTGGAGATTCAGTTGTTAGAGGAACTGATATTTACATTTGCAGAGGTGTTAATGAACATTGAAGAGTATTATGCTTGCCAGGAACAAAAATACAGAATGTGAGAAAGGCCTTAGAACACAATGATTTTAGGAAATGTTGCTTTGTTTTTATTCATGTTTATACAAATGATCTCATCCACAAGGACTTTATTACTGTTAGTAGAGAACTTACAGCCCTTCTAAAGAGCATGGCTTGTACACGTGTTAGGACATATTTTTCACAGATCAGATATAGAAAGGAGAGTCAGGTTACCATGAATGAAAATATTTTTGGGTTAAATACCTACATGAAAAAAAATGTGCCATTTTAAAAAATGGAAATGTGTAGAGCATCTGATCCTATTAGACATGATGGTGTGTACTTGCCAAGATCAGGGAAGATAATTTTGCAGCCGATATTTTGCAATATTTGACAAACACAAGGTAGGAGTTTTGACAGCATGAAAATAACAACATTTAATGCATCTCTGTTGGTTGTTAATGTGAGGAGCATTAATAATAAAGATTTTTTGGGGGAAAATGTACTATATTCCACAAGAGTGATGTTGTTATTGCTTGTGAAACATAGTTAAAGAGCAATGAATGGGAACCAGTTCTGTCAGGGTATAAATATTTTTACTTTACCAGACATTCTAACAAAAAAATCAGGTGGAGGTGTTATGATAGCGATTAAAGATTGTTATGAGACCTGTGATTAGTACATATTCAATGATAACACCAATACTGTAGTTTGTGTAGCTGTGACACTAAAGACAACCCTGGAACATTTAACAATCATTGGAATATATAGAGTACCAAAGTCAAGTGCTGATGACCTAGAGGAATTCATGCATTTCTTGCATGAAACATAAGAGGGAAGAGTAATATTAGCTGGGGAATTAAATTTACCAGAAACAGACGGGAATAATATTGATTTAACAACATTAGTAAGGAAACTATTACAGCACATGTTCAGGAACAACAATTGTTTTAGATTGTAAACAAGCCTACCAGCAAATGGAACATACTAGACATTGTTTTTGATCCTAAAGAAATTACTATTACTTCATGTCATGTTTTACCACCATAGATATGCAGTGATCATGGGGTCAAAAAGATTAATTTGTTGCTGGATAATCCTTCCAAACTGAAATTTAAACCAATGCAAAGAAGATTAATATTTATTTATTTATTTATTTAACATTTGTTTGCCAGGATAGTCCGACTGGACAAGTGTCAGTTTTCAGTGGAGTGCTGAGGACAAAAACTCCATATGTTTACAGAGAGAAGACAAATTTACAAAAGACACATTACAGAGTAGTAGCATACAGACTGTAGACTTTACAGCCATAAGTATACAAGAGAACATTCCCCCTTTTGGTTTAAAATACAAGTGTGCAAAATATATAATGAGAGTAGATAGGAACCTGCTAGAGATATTTCACAATTGAATAAGAATATATAAATGTTTAAGTTTCCATATCTACATTTAAGCAAATATACATGTAAGAGCATATACATATATACACATATATACAGCTATATATATATATATATATATATATATATATATATATCTTTCGGCTTTTCCCGGTTAGGGGTCGCCACAGCGGAACTCCGGTCCACTAATGATTGGCAGCAGATTTTTACGCACTGAGTTGCCAGCCCTGACGTACAACCTTCAACGAAGGTATGCCCATTCACGCATGTCTCCACACAGAAGACGCTTTAGCTGAGAATCGAACAGGACAACGTCTTACTGTGAAGCAACAACGCTACCGCAGCACCACCACCGCAGTATATATATATATATATATATATATATATATATATATATATATATATATATATATATACATACATACACACACACACACACACACACACACACACACACACACACACACACACACACACACATACACTCACGTGTGTGTGTATGTATGTAT
>NC_056727.1:420286374-420528874 GCF_019279795.1 Protopterus annectens | reverse complement strand
CTTCAGAAAGGTAAACTGTGTGGGATCCTGAGTCTCCAGATTCCCATATCCCTGTTTATTAGGTGCTTAATGATGCATTCCATAGCTTCACACAACAGACTTGTCAGGTAGTTGGGGTGGTATTTCCCAGGGTCTGTAGTTACACCTAGTTTGTGGAGAGGGCGACTGTAGCAGTGCATAATTCAGTAGGGACAAAGCCTGAAGTGAGGCTGTGCTTGAACAGGGCACACAGATAAGGCTTCAGGTCACTCTGTAGTTCATGCAGAACACAGCCAGGGATATTGTCAGGTCCCATAGAAGCTGTATTCTTGCCTTGGACAGTGGTCTTGTAACCTGTTTTACAGTAATAATGGGTGCCTGGTGGGGTACTGGTATTGTGATTGTCCTTTGGGGGGGAGTGAGGGGTAATGTTTGGACTCAAGATGCCAGGCAGTATATTGGCATTATTTGTTGGCTCAGTCTGGGAGGTACCATTGTCTAGTAGCTCAGAACAATTCTTGGTGTTGCCATGGTCATTCTTTACATAACTGTATGAGGCCTTGTAGTTGTCTTTACTATGTCCTCCAAGTCTGTTCTCACAGCTAACTTTGAAGTATTTGATGAGGGATCTTAACTATTCATTGAGGCTGATAAGGGCTTATTTCCTGTCTTGGGACTTCACCTTATTCCATATTGGTTCCCTCCTTCTGTTGTACAGTTTCTTTATGGCAGGGGACCACCAGATCGGCTTCCATTTTTTGGAGATGAGGGTCCTGATTGTATTGGGTAAGGAGGTATCCATCAAACAACAATGCACTATGAACACGTACACAAATGATTTGTGTACGTGTTCATAGTGCATTTTTGTTTGATTCAGCTGTCATGCAACTAGTCTCCATTTGCATGGCTGTCATGAGGTTAGCCACCTCTGATTTTATGGGGTCATAGTTAGGTTTGGAAAGGCTTTTCATGGTGGTTACCTGTGCAGGGGGGTAGGAGGGCTGTGGATTTCCAAAGGTGATTAATTTGTGTTCAGATATAACAAGGGAGGAGTTGACTACTGGTGTAGAGAAACAGTCACCCATATTATGAAGGACAAGGTCGATGTGATGGGCATGTGCATCAGTACATGACAAGCTTTCCCAATTAATGGTGGAGTAGTTGAAGTCAACCAGTATGATAGTGTTAGGTTGGGTACTAATATTCTCCAGGGTGTTTATGGACATGGAGTGTGAGTCTTGGGACATGTATGAGGACCTATCGCAGGCTACAACCTGAACCATTGTCTTACCCAATGTCAGCTACACCTGCAGGATCTATAATGCATAACGTTGGTCTACCACTCTGGAGGTATATGCATCCTTTATGAATATGAAAATACCACCCATTTGGAGCTTCAGTCCAGCCAGGCTCTGCAGCCAAAAGTTATGGAATTAATTATAGGCTGGTACTGCAGAGGAGTTTACTGCTGCCTTTATCCAGGTCTCTGTTACAGCACAGATACCATTGTTCCCCATTTTAAGGGATACTTCCAGTGAGGAAGTTTCCAGATTTAGAATTCCAGTGCGCAGCTGCATAACTCTCTGATTGCATGTCTTTGTAGCTGTCATATATTTCTGTATATTTATGTATACATATATTATATATATATTTATTAACCTTTATATAGATATATATATATATATATATATATATATATATATATATATATATATATGTGTGTGTGTATGCATATATGTGGATATGAATGTGGATGTATCTCTCTCTCTTTATATATATATATATATATATATATATATATATATATATATATATGTGTGTGTGTGTGTGTGTGTGTGTGTGTGTGTGTGTGTGTGTATCATGTATACATTTGTCCACATATATGCATCTCCATACATCTATACATGTATATATATAGACTACCTGACTACCTGATTCTACTGACTCCTTTCCCTGCTGTTGGATGACTGTACAAACTGATATATTTGGGATGTCATCGCTATTTTGTAGGGCTCAGATGGTGTAATGGTACATTGATTTGATCATAATTTACAAGGCTCTGGGTCCATGTTTTGGCAGGCCTTATTATTTTGTTGCAAGGCAGAACAGTTCTGCTGTGGAGGAAGGGATAAGGGCAATAATTACAAGAGGTCCCAAGTTTGGGCCCTTCACCCCCATTTACAGAGCCTTTGGTCATATTTGTTGCAGTAAGATGTTCAGAGTGTGGATCCTATGTCCAAATGCACTACATACCTATATAGGTTCATAGGTTCATAGGTTGGTACTAGGCTATCAGCTCTAGGGCCTATACAAGCCTAGCCATAACAATTCCCTGGCTATTTCTTCCCACACTATTTACTTCCCTGGACCCCTGTCTAGCAGGGTGACTGACGTGATCCCCGGGACGAATTTCCTTTCTCCAATCCAATCGTCAAAGTTCCTTTTGAAGAGGACCAAAGAGGCACTCTGCTTGACATGTATGGGCAATCTATTCCAGAGTCTGGGGAGTCTCTGTGTCAGGAACCTATCCCTCCAGCATGTTTTGATTATTGTGATGACATGGTTTAGATCCCTGGCACGTGTGGCTCTGAGGGATTGGGATTTTTTTAAGTGTAGCATGTCCAGCAGCTCTGGGTTTGACATGGCCTTGTATGTTAAGCAAAGATTGCCTCTGAGTAGACGATATGCGACAGAGTATAGCTGGAGTTATTTAAGGCGGTTAGTGTAGGGCATCTGCTTTAGGCTTGTGATTCTTTTAGTGAGGTATTTCTGTGGCCTTTCCAGTTGTTGCAGATGTCTTGAGAGGTACATACAAAAGGGGACATTGTATTCTATAATGGGTCTAATGAGGGATGAGTACAGTGGGACAATGACCTCCTTTTTTCTGGATGAAAAGCCCTTAGTGATGAGGTGTGCCACATAGAAGGATTTCCTGACTGTTGTGGCGATGTGGTTATCGAAGGTGTGACCACTGTCCACCTGTGTCCCTAAGTCTCTTATCAAACTTTCGGTGTTTAGTGTACTGCCACCTATATGGTAATTCATGGATACATGTTTTTTCCCAAAGGGGATAACTATACATTTCTTGGCATTGAGCTTGAGCCCATGGCTCTGGCACCAAGCATCTGTTTCTGTATTTTGTAGAGTATCCACATCATTTGGGGATTCAATAATGGCTCCCAGTTTGCAGTCATCTGCAAACTTTGTTATCCAGAGTCCCTTAGTGTTGGCCTGTACTTCAGAGAAGTAGATGCCAAACTAGAGCGGTCCCAGGACTGAACCCTGAGGTACTCCACTTGTCACTTGTCTGGAGCTGGAGTTGGAGTTGGCTACTTTTACAGTGTGGGTTCTATCAGTAAGCCACTTAACAACTCATTGGGTGATGTAGGGATTAATGCCCAGCTTAGTAAGTTTATCTATGATTCCAGAGTGGGGGATGGTGTCAAAGGCCTTGGCAAGGTCTAGATAGGCTGTGTGGACCACCTTACCCTTGTCCATTGCTCTGGAGACTGATTTGAAGAAGTCAATCAAGTTCAGGAGACAAGTTCGGCCCTTCACGAACCCAAACTGGGTGGGGTCCAGTGTTTGAAGGTTGCCAATGTCTTTGATTATAAGTTCCATGATAATACACTCCATGTCCTTGCAGATAAGGCTTGTCAGACGGATGGGACGGTAGTTTCTGGGATCCAAGGTGGATCCCCCCTTGTGGGCACGAAACCTGAGGTGAGGTTATGATTAAACATGACACTTAGGTGAGGTGCCAGTTCATATTGTAGTTCATGTAGTACACAGCCCGGGATGTCATCTGGTCCCATGGATGCTGTATTCTTAGCTTTGGAGAGTGCGTTTTTTACCTGTGTGGTCGTTATTACCAGAATTTGGCAATCTTCCGGTATTGAGATGGGCCATTTAGGGGGTGAGGGGGGGGGTGAAGTTGGCACTGAATCGATCTGCCAGGATATTGGCAATATCCTTGGGATCAGTATATTTAATGCCATTCTGTTTTAGCTCAGAGCAGATCTGAGCATTGCCATTTAGATTATTGACATAGTTATAGAATGCCTTGTTGTTGTCTTTGGAATCTTTGGCAATTTTATTTTCGTAACTAGCTTTGGAGGATTTTATGAGGGATCTCAGTTTCTTACTGAGGCTGGTAAGGAAGTTTTTTGCATCCTGGGATTTTCCTCTTTTCTGCAACAGTTTCTTCCTTTTTTTGTAAAGTTTGTTTATGGCAGGGGACCGCCAGATTGGCTTCTTTTTTTGGAGGAGAGCATCTTGGTTCTATTTGGGATGGCAAGATTTATGCATGAGTGGATGTGCTCGTACAGTGCCTTAGTGTAGGATTCAGCAGTTGAAATTTCAGCTCCCGTCTGCATGGGTGTCGTGAAGTTTGTCACTTCTGACTTGAGTAGCATGAAGTTGGCTTTGGAGAAATTTTTTATGGAGGTTTCCTTACTGGGGGGTGGGGTGGGATGTGGATGTTAAGGGTGATTAGCTTATGGTCCGACGTGACTAACGAGGGGGTGACCATAGGTGTGGAGCATCGATTTCCCATGTTGGTAATGACCAGGTCTAGGATATTGGAACTCCTGGTGGGACTATGGATTAGTTGATCCAGGGCATTGGAATTTATGAATTCCAAAAACTGTTGGGCAAAGTTGTTGGTACATGAGTAGCTTTCCCAGTTAATGGCAGGGTAGTTAAAATCACCCAGTATTAGGGTGTTTGACTCTATCTTAATATTTTCCAGTATGTTTAGAAAGATGTAGTGAGAATCTTGGGGTATGGTGGGGGATCTGTAGCAAGCTACAATTTGGATTGCAGTCTTACCTAGTGTTAGTTGCACCTGAAGAATTTCAGACACATTGTGTTGGGCAACTAGCCTGGTGGTGTGACTATCCTTGGTGAATATTGACACTCCTCCACCTTTAGTGTTTCAGTCCTGCTTTGGTGGCTGAAAAGTATGGTAAGAGTTGTAGCCTGGTATTGCAGGGGTGCTCTCTGGAGCCTTGAACCAGGTCTCAGTTACTGCACAGATATCGATGTTCTCCATTTTTAGGAGTGCCTCGAGAGAGTGCATTTTGAGGTTTAGACTTCTAGCATTGAGTAGCATTACCTTCAGATTTTGCATGCTTGTACCTGTTACGGTGGTGGTTTTGTTCTTTAAACTTTGTCTAAAAAAGGCACTATAGTGGTGGCAAGAGCCTTAGCCAGTAACCTGAATCCCAGAGGCGACAGGTGCAGACCATCTCTGGCAAAGCATCGTGGTCTGTCAATCATGTCGTCCCAGGCAGACAGATACTGGATCCCCTTTGAATGACACCAGAAGCTTAGCCAATTGTTGAAGTCAATCATTTTGTCCTTATATTGTGGTATCATTCTGGGCGAAAGCAGGATGCTACTCAGGGCTAGGGTCATACCTGCCTGGGCCACATGATCCGAGAGCTCTTCCATGTCTCTTTTCATGTAGTCCAGGGAGGTACATCTCAAATCATTCACTCCAACATGGACAATGACAGAGTCATATTTGTACTTGTGGAGTGACTTGAGTGCATGCGTTATGTGGTGGATCCTGGCACCCGGCAGGCAACTGACTGTAATTTTCTCCTTGTTCAACCTGGTGAGAGGGACATCAGTGTGCCAGACTATAGAGTCACCTATGACTAAAGTGTTAGGTACATTGTCTTGCCTTAGGGGCTGTTGCTGGGTGGCACACAGGTGTTTTGAACTATGTGACACTTTGGTTGTGATTGGTGTTTGTTTGCGTTTCAGCTTCAGAGGTCCTTGTTGCTTGAGCAGGTTACAGTTAAGGGCCTCTGCATATGTGGATTTAGTGTTGCTATATGTGGGTGTTGGTGTGGGTTTAGAAGGGCTATGTGTTGCTTGAGGTGTAGTGTGGGTGTTAACCTTCTCCTCTTGACTGTCTAGCACAATCTTGGGTGGAGAGAGCTTTGCTTCCATTTTGTCTATGTAAGTGCATCTCTCACAGGTTGTAGTGTTGGGTGGTAGGAGGAGAGGGTTGTCTGTGTACATGAAGCAATTGCTGCATTGCCCCAGTATGCCCAGGTTCACCAGGTGGGCAGGAGAAATCAACGGAAGCTGACCCTTGGACATGCCTGGTTTGATGCTTTTTTTTTTTTTTTGTAAAGTACAGGAGCTGTTTTCCCTTACCTTAGCAAGGTACTTTGCAATTATAGGCTGTTTAGTGCCTACTATTAATTTCTCCTTATTATCAAGGAGAGTTGAGTGCTTGTATCAGTTTAAAGCTTCCTAGTGCTTTCCAGCAGGTATTAGAGAAAGTGCTAGTCAAAGGGATGCTTAAAAGTAAGATGAAAAAAAATGCACACTGCAGTGTGCACTAGAGAAGGTAGACGTGAAAGTAGGCAACTTAAGTTTTACCTGTTTAAAAAGTTAAGGTTTAGTGGAGAGTTACTATTTTTAAAATAGCAAGATGGGTTGAAAGGGGTGGTCACTTTTGTATTCTGGTACTATGGAATACAGTAGAATGGCCAATAAATTTAAATAGTTGAAGGGGAGGGGTTTTTGATTTAGTGATTACTCACACAAGCCACTGAAAGTAGAGAGGAAATGAGATATATGGTCAGATTAACATAAGAGGCAGGCAACTAGAAAGACAGTGGTATTTAACAAGACAACTATGACTGGGTGCGAGGGCGGGAAAAACAATTCTGCCTGACTTATATATATATATATATATATATATATATATATATATATATATATATATATATATATCCAAGATTTAGAACTTTATTGCCAGACAGTTACACTTTTATTTAAATATGACCTATATGGCACTATTACTGTCGTATTGTCTGGTTTATTCAGTACAAACCATACACATTTTTTATACTACCAGGTGACATTTTACTCCTTTATATTCATTTGGTATGACTACTACAAGCAGGATTGTTACTCATCATCCTTGCAACCCAGCCTTTGCAACCTACTGGTATGGGCTTCCTGGTTCACAGCCCACTCAGCTGGAGCTGTAATGAAAACAGATAAACATTTAGGTATACCTATCCATCACATACACAGGCTGGACTTTAGTAAACAGTTATTGCTATGAATACTTACACAATACTGGGACATCTCCCCTCTCTCTTGCTTCTTGGACCTACTGTTCCAAGAGCTCCGTCTTCCTCTGTTTCAAGTCAGAATAGTGGTGCCGGACCTGCTCACCAGTCTGTGGGATAACAGTGGCACTTGTGAGATCATGGGTGAGTCTTTCCCAGGCTTCTACTTTATATTAAGAGCCCTGGTACTGGTCCTGCAGCAGTCTCATGTCATGTTTTTTACAAGGAGTTCCACCATGGCCTAGGACTTTTGTATGTCCCAGCGCTGCGTCCAAAAGCGCATGCTCTCTCCAACACCTGCCATACTGCATACAGTGGAGAGCTACAACCAGTTATAAACTGTATTCCCACCTGTGGGGTTTAAATACGGCTGATTTCCCACCCTTTGTGGTGATTGGATGGTTTTGAAAATGCTGAGTTAAGCTAAGCTATGGTCAAACCTGCTTAGTTATGGTTGGCAGTGATTAAAGCGGCAGGTTCAACATTGCTTACCAATGAGCAAATCTACTTAGCTGGGCTACTCATAGCTTAGTATTCATATGTACACAATGCTTACACCCAGTCCACATAGCTGTGCAATACTTAGCATTGCTTATGTTTTATTTTATTGGACTACCATCTGTATGGGATTGATTCATAGGTTCATAGGAAGGTACTAGGCTATCAGTCCTAGGGCCTATACAAGACTAGCCAAAAAAGGTACCATGGCTATTGCCACCCAAGAAAATTATTTTCCTGTGCCCCTGTCGAGCAGAGCCACAGAGGTGATCCCCAGGGTGAATTTCCTATTTCCCATCCAATTATTAAGATTTTTCTTGAAGAGTGCTAATGTTGAGCTTTGTTTGATATAAATAGGTAGTTTGTTCCAGAGTATGGGAAGTCTCTGGAACAGGAATATATCCCTCCAGCATGTTCTGTTTATAGTGGTGACAAGGTTTAGGTCCCTAGAGCATGTAGCTCGAAGGGATTGGGATTTCTTTAAGTGGAGCATGTCCAAAAGCTCTGGGTTTGACACAGCTTTGTATGTTAAGCAGAGATCACCTCTGAGTAGGCGATATGCGAAAGAGTAAAGCTGGAGGTTTTTGAGACGGTCTGCGTAGGTCATTTGTTTGAGGCTGGTAATCCTCTTTGTGAGGTATTTCTGCAGCCTTTCCAGTTTTTGTAGATGTCTTGTGAGGTACATATCAAAAGGGGCGTTGTACTGTATAATGGGTCTAATGAGTGATGAGTAGAGGGGAACAATGACCTCTTTTTTCCTGGATGAGAAACTTTTGTGATGAGGTGCATCATGTAGAAGTATTTCCTGACTACTGTGGCAATTTAATTATCAAAGGAGAAACTACTGTCCACCTGTGTCCCAATGTCCCTTATCACACCTTCAGTGTTAAGTAGATGACCACCTATGTGGTAGCTCATGGATACATAGTTTTTAACAAAGGGGATGGCAATGCACTTTTTAGCATTGAGCTTGAGGCCATGGCTTTGACATAAGGCATCTGTCTCAGTGAGGATCTTTTGTAGGATGTCCACATTGTTAGGAGTTTCAATTATGGCTCCTAGTTTGCAGTCATCTGCTAACTTCGTTAGCCAAAAACCTTCTCTGTTATCCTGTACTTCAGAAAAGTAGATACCAAACAGGAGACGATCCAGGACTGAACCCTGTGGTACTCCACTTGTCACTGGTCTGAAGTCAGATTTGGAGTCTGATCCTTTCACAGTGTGGGTTCTGTCAGTGTGCCAGTTGACAACCCATCTTGTGACATAGGGATTTATACTTAGTTTAGTTAGTTTATCTATAATTCCAGAGTGGGGGATGATGTCAAAAGCCTTGTTAAGATCTAGATAGGCTGTGTGAACCAACTTACTCTCATCTATGTCTTTGGTGACTGAAGAATTCAATCAGGTTTAGGAGACATGATATGCCTTTTACAAACCCGAACTGGGTGGGATCCAGAGTTTGGAGATCACCAATGTCTTTGTTTATAAGTTCCATGATGATATATTCCATGGCCTTGCAGACCAGGCTCATTAGGCAAATGGGGCAGTAGTTTCCGGGGTCCGTGGTGGCTCCCCCTTTGTGGAGTGGGATAACAGTCACTGTACACCATTCAGTGGGCAAAAAGCATGAGGTGAGGCTATGACTGAACATGGTGCTTAGGTGGGGTGACAGTTCATTCTGTTGTTCATGTAGAACGCAACCTGGGATGTTGTCAGGTCCCATGGATGCTGGGTTCTTGGCTTTGGAGAGTGTGGTTGTTACCTGTGCAGCCATGATGACAGGAATTTTTCATTCTTCCGATATAGAGATGGGCCCTTTAGGGGGTGAGGAGGGTAAAGTTAGCACTGAACCTATCTGCCAGGATGTTGGCAATATCAGTTGGTTCTGTATATTTAGTGCCATTGTACTGTAACTCAGAGCAGATCTGTGTGTTGCCACTAAGATTCTTGACATAGCTATAGAATGCTTTGTGGTTGTCTTTAGAATCAGTGGCGATTTTGTTTTCATAACTAACTTTGGAGGATTTTATGAGGGATCTCAGCTTCTTACTGAGGCTGACCAGGGAGTTTTTCCACTCAGGGGATTTTAATCTTTTTTGCAACAGTTTCTTTCTTCTGTTGTAAAGTTTGTTTATGGCAGGGGACCACCAGATTGGCTTCCTTTTTTTGGAGGATAGCATCTTGGTTCTGTTAGGGCTAGCATGATCCACACACTCATATAAGTGCTTATAAAATGCATTTGTGTAGGATTCATCAGTCATACCTCTATTGTCCGTCTGCATGGGTGTTGTGAAGTTTGCCACTTCTGTCTTAAGAAGCATGAAGTTGACTTTGGAGAAATTCTTTACAGTGGTTTCCCTAATGGGGGCTCGGGTCGGGATGTGGATGTCTAGGCTGATTAGCTTGTGGTCGAATCTGACCAATGAGGAATTAACCTCTGGTGTAGAACACCGGTGGCCCATGTTGGTAATGACCAGGTCTAGGATATTGCTGCCCCTGGTGGGGGTGTGAATAAGTTGATCCAAGGCATTGGGATTTATGAATTCCAGAAAACATTGAGCAAAAGAGCTGGTACATGAGTAGTTTTCCCAGTTAATTGTGTGGTAGTTGAAATTGCCCATTATTAGGGTGTTGGGTTGTACACTAATATTTCCAGTGTATCAAGAAATGAGGAGTGAGAATCCTGGAGCATGGTGGGAAATATGTAGCAAGTTACAATTTGGGTTGCAGTCTTGCCCAACGTTAGTTGCACTTGGATAATCTGGGAGGCATTATGCTGAGCAACTAGCCTGCAGGTGTGGATATCCTTAATGAATATGGACACACTTCCTTTAGTGTTTCGGTCCAGGTTAGCTGGCCGAAAGGTGTAGTATGAATTATAGCCTGGTAATGCAGGTGTGCTCTCTGGAGCTTTGAACAGGACTTTGCCACTGCACAGATGTCGATGTTCCCCATTTTAAGGAGTGCCTCGAGTGAATGCATTTTGAGGTTTAGACTTCTAGCATTGAGTAGCATTACTCTCAGATTTTGCTTGCTTGTACGTGTTATGGTGGTGAATTTGTCATTTGAACCTTGCCTAAAAAAGGCACTATAGGGGTGACAAGAGCCTTAGCCGATATCCGGAATCCCAAGGGTGACAGTTGCAGGCCATCTCTGGCAAAGCATAGTGGTCTGTCGATCATGTCATCCCAGGTAGACAGATACTGGATCCCCTTAGAATGACACCAGAAGTTTAGCCAATTGTTGAAGTCAATCATTTTGTCCTTGTACTGTGGTATCATTCTAGGTGATGGCAGGATGCTACTCAGGGCTAGGGTCATAGCTGCCTGGGCTACAATTTCAGAGAGCTCCTCCATGTCTCTTTTCATGTAGTCCAGGGAAGTATATGTTAGGTCATTCACACCAACATGGACAATGACAAAGTCATATTTGTACTTTATGTGAAGTGACCTGAGTGCAGGAATTATGTGGTGGATCCTGGCACCCTGCAGGCAGCTGACAGTAACTTTCCCCTTGTTTAGCCTGGTGAGTAGAATATCAGTGTGCCTGACTATAGAGTCATCTATGACTAGAGTGTTGGGTACGTTGTTATGCCTTATGGGCTATGGTTGAGTGGCACACTGAGTTTGTGGGCTATGTGTCATTTGGGCTGTATTGCGGGTGGAGGTTACATGTGTTTCTGCTTTGGAGGTCTCTGTTGCTTGATCAGATTTTTATTGAGAGCCTCTGCAAATGTAGGTGTGTATTTTGTGTTGCTATGTGTGTGTTTTGGTGGTGTAGATTTTGTGGGACTATGTGGTGAGTATGGTGTGGTGCAAGTGTTTACTTTTTCCTCTTGACTGTCTAGTCCAGTCTTGGGTGAAGAGAGAGTTGCTTCCAGTTTAGCTATATAAGTGCATCTCTCACAGGTTGTAGTGTTGGGTATTAGGAGGAGAGTGTTGTCTGTGTACATGGGGCAATTGCTGCATTGCCCCAAGATGCCCAGATTCATCAGGTAGACAGGAGAAAACACCAGGAGTTGACCCTTAGACATGCCTGGATAGGTGCTTATTTATTAAGTACTACAAACTGTTTTCCTCTAGACATGTGAGGAATGTTAAGTGCTGTAGTAATTTGTAGTTTATTCAGTGCTTACAATGAGTTCTGAACAAGTGCTGAGCTCAAACAGACCGATTTGAGTGCTAAAACTAAATAACTGGCTAGTTCTAAGGGAAAATTTGAAGAGGAGACTTTATGTCACCAGGAATAGTTTAACCCTAGCTAAGCAGTAATGCATAAAGTGTATTTAACAGTAACAAATGAGCAAAATGATTTAAATAAATTAACCAATAAAAAGCTAAAAACTGAGCCCAGTTTCAGTCTTCGATCAGACAAGTTCTAGTTGCACACTCCTTCCACTAGGGTGCAGGGGAACCTTCTCCCAAAAAAAATGGTCTGGATTAGTGCGCAAGTTATACAAATAAAGCTAGATTCAGCAGGTCTGAATTTAGTCTAAGCTACAGCAAACAAGGCGTACCAATTTCAGAAAGAAACAGATCAAATAAGCAAGTACAATAAGCCTTTAAACAGAATCTCCCAGCTCAGAAGGGCATAATCTTTCCTCTCCTCCAACAAGAGTGCAAACCACAACTTCTTAATGTAAAATAACTGTCCCAAAGCCCAAGTGCTTAAACCAGAACTAATGCACACTTAGAATAACAGACACTAAGCCTTCAATCAGTAACTCCCAACTTAGAAGGATGTAAGCTACCTGTCCTGCCACAGCAGTGCAGACCACAAACCTTCTTAATGTAAAACAACTGGTCTGAAGCCCAAGTGGTTCAACCAAAGGCTTACAATAACAGTTACAATTTAATCAGACTACTAACAAGCAGTAATAAATGCAGCAGAATAAATGCAATAAAGTAGGAAGAAACACAAATACAGTAAAAGCAGATGAATAAAGTGCAATTTTGTATATAACAATAGAAAACGAGCAAACTGATTTAAACAAATGACCCAGTTAACCAGTAAAAAAGCTCAAAACTGAGCCCTATTCCAGCAGTCTTCAATCAGATAAGTTCTAACTGCACACTCCTGCCGCTAGGGTGCAGGGTAAACTTCTCCAAAAATGTTGGCCTGGATTAGTGCTCAAGTTATGCAAACAAAGCTATATTCAGCATGCCTGCATCTAGTCTATGCTACAGCAAACAAGGTGCACCAGTTTCAGAAAGAAACAGTTCAAATAAGCAGGCACAATAATCCTTTAACCAGAAATTCCCAGCTCAGAAGGACAGAATCTAATCTCTCCCCCCACAAGAGTGCAAAC
Organism: Protopterus annectens; assembly: GCF_019279795.1. Lineage (NCBI taxonomy): Eukaryota > Metazoa > Chordata > Ceratodontiformes > Protopteridae > Protopterus > Protopterus annectens. The sequence continues at coordinate 420,515,989 of NC_056727.1, read as the reverse complement.
CACAAACCTTCTTAATGTAAAATAACTGGCCTGAAGCCCAAGTGCTTAAACCAGAACTAATACACATGTAGAATAACAGATACTGAGCCTTCAATCAGCACTTCCCAATTTAGAAGGATGTAAGCTACCTGTCCTGCCACAACAGTGCAGACCACAAACCTTCTTAATGTAAAGCAACTGGTCTGAAGCCCAAGTTCTTAAACCGAAAGGCTTCGAATAACAGTTACAATTTAATCAAGCTACCACCAAGCAGTAATAAATGCAGCAGAATAAATGCAATTGAGTACTTTTAAGAAGAGGCAAAAGCAAAGGCCTTCTCAAAGATTCTCTCTATAGTAAGTAGGAGTGAGCACCAGACTGAGAGAGGTGTCCCAGATCAAATTTACAGTAGGGACGGGCAGCTGCAAAGCCACCAACTATAACAACTCTACAAGAATAGGGTGGGAGGGAGGGTGGAAAAAACTGTTTCAGGACAGATGAGAAACATAAAACAATGCCATTAAATATATAAAATAATTCATTCAGGCAAACAATAATTCAGTCAGGCAAAATTAAGACAATGCAGAACTCTGAAAGGTTAAAATGCCAAGAAATATACTTATCAATCAGCAATATATTTCCAGATTGTTTGAGAATCACACCAGCTAGAACCCAGGAGTTTCCAACAGTGTATGCAAGAATTTACAAACAGAAACTATTTTTAAATCAGCAAGCCTTGAAGCAATCAGATAACACAAAAGCTGTTAGACCAGTTTTATAAACTTCACCTCAGAAATAGGGGGTAAGCAGTTTCAGAGCAGATGAGAAACATAAAACACTGCCAGAAAATATATAAAATAATTCAGTCAGGCAAACAATAGTTCAGTCAGGCAAAATTAAGACAATGCAGAACTCTGAAATGTTAAAATGCCAAGAAATATACTTATCAATCAGCGATATATTTCCAGATTGTTTGAGAATCACACCAGCCAGAACCCAGGAGTTCTTTCATTACCTAATACAGATTTATTTACCTTTCCCTGACATCCCCCAATGTGCTGTAATTACATTTATTCTTGTGTGACTATACTGTATGGAGCATTTGTGTTTATATGGGGGTTTCACTACTTTATTACACTGACACATCACATCTGGGCCTAATACACTACTCTGGTTGAGAAATATAAGTTACTTTCTACATAACTATACAAATAAATTAAAATTGTCATGTTTACACATATAAAATGGAAATGGCTTTGGTGAGGCGCAAACCGTGAGTGACTACATGCAAGGCATACGCACTAACTGCTACACTATTGCACTTATGCTTATGTGTGATGTCTATTGCTATTTAACTTATTGTGCCATTTCAGCTGGGCTAAACAGAGCTAAGCAACGGGCACACCCACGCAGCTACACTTAAACTTTATTGCATATGTGAAAAAAAATTATTTGCTGTGTTTTTTACTTCGTGCCCTTCAGAATATCCATGCTAATGCTAAACCTGTTATTCTATCAACCTTCTGGCTTTGTTGGGACAATTGTCCCTTATGGCTTTGTCCAGATTTCTTACTCTAATGGGTTGGGAGGTGTGCATTGTTTACTTCATACCCTTCCAAAAACTCATGCTAATGTCAAACCTGTTATTCTATGAACTTTCTGGCTTTGTAGGGACAATTGTCCTTTATGGCTTCATCCAGATTTTTTACCCTGATGGGTTGGGAATGTTGAGTGCTTTCGCTCTATTTGAATTGCCGCATGGCAATTCTGGTGAGCAGGGGGGCATGTGTACTGTGAGACCACTGCTCTCAGACACACCCCCTGCACTTGTACATGGAACCATGTCCGTTTTACAGCATGGCAGCACGCCTTCATGAATATGCATGGAATGCTGCCATGCTGCTCAGGAACGGTCCCTTCCACGCAGGGATAAGCTATTCCTACATGGAAGTTTACTGAATACAGGGGAATGATTTTCAAAGACAAGGATATTTCCAACAAATTGGTAAGCAGTACCTGTAATGTTCAATGGAATTCCTGTCTTCAGTGGAATATTATGGATTAGCTACAATGTCTCATTTGATTTCTCATCTGAATGACTTCTCTCATGGAACCATGTAGTTGCACCAACAATGGTTTAGGTTTTATGGAGGCTGATAAGGTGGGGCGGATTGGTTGTCATGAATTCATAAAAATACAATTCCATCTTTGACGAAATATTAAACAAAACAGATGAATATCATGACATTTCTTCAAATGATATTCACAAAAGTTGTAACAGCATTCATAGTTGTTTATATGAGTTTTTCATGGATGGTGAAATGAATGTGGATTTATATAACTTTTTAGCAGTGGAAAATCCTATAATTGGTGTGCTTTTCTGCATACCTAAAATCCACAAGAATGCCACCCACCCCCAATTTAGACCAACAGTATCAACTCCCGGAGATAGTACAGAATGGATTTCATTATTTCTCGATTCTATTCTTAACCCATTAGTTCAGCAAGTAGCCTCTTTCTCCTGAGATTCTTGGGACATCTTAGACAATATTACGGTTTTTAATTTAGATTATAAATATCAGGAAAGTACAAGCTATATGTCAACTGCAGATGTTACGTACCTTTTCACTACTATACCTCAGGAGGAAGGTATAGAGTTAATTAGGTCATTTCTAAATAAATATATTGCCATAGACAAGTTAATTTTTATATATGCATTACTAGAATTACTTTTAGAAAACAACTTTTTTCGATTCAACAACAAATATTATAAGCAAAAGAAAGGCATAGTTATGGAGACTACAGTAGCCCCAGCTTTTGACAGTTTAGTAATAGGCTGGTGTGAGATAGAAATTCTGCCTATCATTGACAATTTCAAAAGCATTGTATTTTACAGGAGGTTTGTTGACAATTTGTTTTTCATATTTCAAGATGATATTAGTCATTTTTTTTAGGTTCCTTGACAATTTGAATTCAAGTTCTGCATTTTTATGATTTGTTTTAGGAGACCAAGGACATGCTGTTATTTTTTTTTTTTTGTTCAGCTTGAATGGAATTTATTATCAAAACATTTTATTAATAAAATTCACCATAAAAACACTCTAATGGTTATATTCATTTTCAAAGTAACCACCCCAGCTTTATAAATAAAAATATATTCCAGAGGTCAATTCATTAGACCCTCTCTGTTGACTAGTAATGATAGCAATTTTGAACATGAAATTAATTTTATTTATAGCCAGGGGCTATCATGAAAATCACTTAGAGAAAACAGCCCATAAAGTTTGTTCTAAAAGGGAAGGGAAATGTGCACTCATACTTATTAAAGGGTATAGGAAAACACATGAAAGGGTGCAATGTAGGAATGACACTGACTTGAGTTTGGTTACCTGGTTGTCAGTAGATTGTAATGACCTTAGGAAAATTATAACCAACAACTGGAAAATTATATTAGGCAATAGCAATCTTCTTAATACAGCTGGAGACTGACCATTATTTGTATATAAGAAAAGTCAATGTATTAAACAATTATTACAAAATGAGAGTACAAAAAGTCTTCTACTTACTACCCAAAAATGTTTAAGCACTTTTAAATGCAATGGATGTAGTGCTTGTCGGTTCATTCACGAAGGGCCTTACATTTCTTTAGAACATGTACCGGATTTCATCAAGGGTCCAGGCAGCTTTACTTGCTGGACAAAAGGTTTATATTGCGCTGTGCTCCGGTTGCTCTGGCTTCCATGTGGGTATGACTACTAGAATAGAAGTCAAGGGAAAAGAACTATCAAAGTAAAAGATAATCACAATGCTCAGTTTAGACACTCGCTCAGATGCAGGAGCTATAAAATATTTGTATTCACTGTGCTAGAACAAGTGATGGAAGATAGGAGAGGGTAATTATAAAAATCAGGTAGCGAAAAAGGAGAGTGGATGCCAAATTAAGTTACTAGCAAATCCCCCCGGGTTGAATGAAACCATTAATATTAAATGTTTTCTTAGTGATGACAAATTAGTCATCTAACAAAGGGTTAACATGAAATTTTTAAATGTTTTTAATTAATTACATTTGTCAATTAATTATATCTTTCAAATGACTGGTTAAACCATTTTTAGATCAGGATTTAAGGATTTGATTTTATGTACTGTTGTATTTCTGATGAAGTCTTTTATCCATTGATGAAAGCGACAATTAAAATTAACTACGCTAAGATTCTTGTAGCTTGGTCTTTTTTTTAATGCACTTCAGTGATTTTTCATTTACCTACTCTACCTTTACTGACTAGGTTTCTGTGCTCCACAGAAGTATTGGTTGTACCACTGTTCTGTGCAGCTTAATCATGGCTGTAGGGATAGCATGTTTACTCATTGCCTTATTATTTAAGTGATCGTAGATATTTGTCATCCCCATTATATATACAAAATGTGCCATATATCATCTAACATATAAAACTCTAACCTTTCTCAATCCACTCTGGAACTCTCACTGCCTAAACAGCATGTTCAAGTCCACTGCCCAAATAATGAATTCCTCCTGAAAACCAAATAATCCCTGGTCATTAGGCCTAAGCCTCTTTTTGATGTGCCCAGATGGGGCTATACAGTTATGATGGTGATTGTTTGTCCATTTAAATTCTTTTACAGCATATGTATATCCACATCACATCTATCATCTAGTATATCTACTTAGTATATTAATAAAGGTCATCATTTCCCCTTATCTTCTTTATTAAATGGAATTATCTCTGGATCTGTCCATTTTGCCTAAGCAAGTTACTAATGATCTTGTTTAAACCTAAGTGGCATAAATAGCATTGATTTCGCTATTCATTTAATCCCCCAATATCTTAAACTGACTTGAATAATAGAAGAATCACTCCCTCATTTGTTCATGTCTGCTCAACACTGATCACAAATTCTATTTACTGCAACCCCCGTCATTGAATACAAATATGACCTCATACTCTCATGCAAATATCAGTGCTCATTTTATACAATTCTTTTTCCAAATCTGCCAGGTAACATTGCATCTCTATTGTCCCCACTAAAACAAATAATGTTGTATACAAAACCTTTAAGTATAGTGAATTTAATATTAGCTTATACTATATACCATGCCAAAACAGATCATCTGATTATTATTGTTATATAGTATCAACTCCACCTCAACCATATAGGTAGACGACAGCTAATATTTGTGCCCTATCCACTTCAATACCTTATCAATACAGTAGAACACTTTATCTTAATGCTCACTGCCCAGTAGCCACACTACACACCTTTTAAGCAGAGGGAACCATTAAGTTACCTTGCCTTAAGGCTATGAGGGCCACCACACTGTCCTTTCAGATCACTGCCCTTATTCCATTACCTTAGCATATGTGCTCACACAATGACCCACCTTATACTATTAACTCTTTAAAACAAAATTAGAGTGAGCGAAGAGATCCTACCTGCTTTCTAAGCCATCTTTCTGAATCACAGGCTATCAGAAATAAGATAACTTCAGCAGATTCTCCTTGTGCAGTAAGCATTTTTCCCAAGGACTCTAATCTACATTCTGAAATGCCCTCAGTCGACTTCCTCACCTTCAGATTGCACAACATAATACATCAGTGAAATATTTGCAAAAAAGGACCAGGACAATCTAACGTCAAGCCACATCTGCTCAGGCTGACTGCTATTAGCTACAAACAGGTAATAGTAACTCAAAAATCACTTTCAGTATGCATAGAAGAAAAGAGAATGCTCACTCCAGTCCTACTCGTGGTTTGAATGTGGTGGCAGCAGAGTTAATGCAGCTTGTACTGTGTTCAGCTCACACATGGTAAAAACATATAATAACGCCTTATGGAGTTAACTGGAGTTCAGTTTCTCCTGGGAATAGCAACATCTACAACTGTGTATTTGGTAGATTCCAGGCATGGAATAGGGATGCAAATGAAATCAGCAGGATCATGGTCAAATGGGGCCAAATGCAACATAATGAAAGACAGGCCTCTATCCATACAGCTGCCCCTTTGCTTGGCCATCTCCCTCTAATTAACACACATGATATGCAAGTTTCTCAACGTGCATCATGTTTTGTTTTTTACATTTATAATGACCACACAGATATAAAGTGAATGCAGTTGTTTTGTGTGGTCATGTGAGCGGTGCTCCACACAAACAATTGTAATCTCCTTTTTTTCTTCTTCTCACCAAACCAGCTGAGACAGCACTGATTTAGCCTTTCAATTATGCTCACAACAATGAAGAGAAGCAGCAAAGAGACTCAGTGACCAGTGACCAATCAGCATCTGATAAGTCACACAACATGGACATCAATGCTCTCATCATTGCACATGCCAGCAGTGCAAACAATGCAGAACTGGGCAGCACAACAAAACTGGCCACATGCAATCACACAGGAAATAGAGCAACTGGGGGAGGGGGGACTACATTCTGGTAACTGATGTATAATTTTAATTAGAGAAATTCTGAATGTGCCCTATTTGCCATCTGTAGTACAGTACAGAAATAATAGGTCACATTTGTACAATGTGTTCACACAGAATTTGTTTAAATATGCTATGTTAATGCATGCTATGTTAAACTTTAAACATACACAACAGCTTTTTCATCCAGGTTCTTCAAAAACACGTCTTCTTTCTTCTTAACCTGAACCCTGTATCTCATCTGAATCTAGTCAGAATATCTATTCTGTGGACTGTCTCACGCATTTGCTTCCCACTTAACCCATGAAAGTCAAAACCCTACAGATTAGTTATTAGAGAAATGCTATGGCCTGGGATTGAATAAATTGTGTTTTACCTTGAAACTGGCAGAAGGATTACCGACTGAAAAAAATGACATTTTAAATGGAGTCACTGTACATACTAAATTACAAAAGAAAGACAGAAAGGAATTCCAAGGGTAAACCTGGAATGTAGGAGGGAAAAGAGGACTCTGTCACCATATAAGAACAGTTATCCATTTCCAAAAGTACATAAATAAACACTCTATCAGAGAGAAGCATAGAAACTATATTGTTCATTAGCTATCGAATCTTTATATGTAATCTGAGCCCTGTTTTCATCTGTATATATTAACACATAAATAGTTAATCTGAGACAACTACACACACACACACACACACACACACACACACACACACACACACACACACACACACACACACACACACACACACACACACACACACACACACACACACACACACACACACACACACACACACACACACACACACACACACACACACAAACACTAGGACATTATTCAGGGACAGTTGAGAAGTACACACTCCTGCAAAAATGCATAACTCCTGTTATCAGTATAACAAAACAATGCACATTACAAAGTTTTTTTTTCTGATGAGTGCCTCTGTTTTACCCAATCAAACCCCAAAACAGACCATCAAACCCCAAAACAGACAGCAAGCTTTTAAGCTATGACTTTGCTTTAAATTTACCTTTATGGGTAGATACTAAGCTAGCTGCTCTTGGAGGTCATTTTAAGCTAGCTAATATCCCTGCAAAGGTAAAAATCAAACCCTGTCCCTTGTGTCTTTGAGGAAAACACTTTAACCATTTTACCACTCCCCCCAATTCTTACTTGATAGCAACCTGAGATGCATCTCTCTCTCTCCCTCTCCGTACAGTGATGAGTACTCTCAGAAACTATTTCTCACGTAATGGACCCAACATCTTGATCATATCGTCTGAGACCTGATCCAAGCTTGCCACTTTCCCTGACTTTATTTCCTGCAAAATGAAGGCCTAACAACAGCTCCAGTGCAGAAACAAATTGCAGATTTGACATCTCATCACCTGATTGGCTGCTGAGTGAGGTAGGACATCTCTGTAGCTTGTAGGACAATGGGGAGAAACAACAAATAATCATGGAAGAAGGATTACAGAAAAATATATATTTTTTATAAATCCTGTGGGGAATCTTTTTTTTTTAAATACACTGTTGGATGCAAAATCATGGTATTTAATGGCCACAGTTGTGCATCAGTAAGTTATATGCAGCAACAGTAAATTTAATACAAAAGTCCATATCAGGTCAACAGGTGCAAATGTGTCAAAATGGTATGGCTGTGACCCAACCTGCAAGCACAAGGTCCTAGACAGAGGGCCTACAGAGCCTTCTGTTAGATCCAGCTATCACTTGCCATCATCCATGATTTAAAAGCATGTGAATGCTGGAATGTAATATGCAGTTGAAGTGGACAATTATGGGGCTAGAAGTGCAGGCAAGCCTCCCCAACCCCATCCCCAACACACACACACACACACACACACACACACACACACACACACACACACACACACACACACACACACACACACACACGCACGCATGCGCACACACACACACACACACACACACACACACACACACACACACACACACACACACACACACACACACACACACACACACACACACACACAGAAGACTGGAGTGCTCAAGAAAATCTTGCAGTTTATACTTAATATTGTCATATCTGAGCCTCTTTTGGATGATACACCAGTCAAAGCAGCACAGTAATACAACCACACTTCACTTCATGGTATCCCACACCCACAATGATGCAACAGAATTCTTGTCAGTAGAGGCTATTAGAGCACCAGATCACTTCATTAAATCATCATGGAAATGATTCCTGGTCTGCATTGTAAAAGTACTTGAAAATTGTGTAAATCACCCATTGCTATAACTGTAGAACATGGGAAAACCTGACAGTGCTGCTGTCCCTTATGCCATAATACCTGACTATAGTAGACACAGTGCTATCAAAATACAGAACCCATATGCTTGCTTTAGACAACAAGTATGGCACAGTACTCCATACAGCTCAGAAAAAGACAGCCAACATGAGCAAATTTGTGTGTGTGTGTGTGTGTGTGTGTGTGTGTGTGTGTGTGTGTGTGTGTGTGTGTGTGTGTGTGTGTGTATATATATATATATATATATATATATATATATATGTCTGTGCGTGTTTTTGTGTTATTACCCTAAATGTAATACTGCAAGCAGCATTGTTTCCCATAAAGACCTTTCACGTAATACTGTGCATACCCAAGAGGTCTTTGGATTGTAGCCAAAAGACTGTCATGTCAAAGCATCAAAGTTGTAGGTGATGCTTCCAGCGTATATTACCAATAGCACCTTTGGCAAGACAGGTTTTTGGCTGCAATTCAAGCAGGTATCAGGTGTGCACAGTATTATATGATGTGCATGAGAAACAATGTTATTTGCTGTTTTACCTTCAAGGGCTTTCGTATCTTTCTTTTCCATAAACTGGATTCTTACTGCTACAACATACCCTACGGTATGATATGCACTATATGTATGAATTCCTATGATGGCACTGCTGGTGTAGTCCATGTGTGCATGATCCAGCATTGACGTGATTATGTTTTATAGCTCTCGTTAATGTTGGCCTGCCCATCTTTTATTTTATTCCTACAAGGAACATAATAACAAGAATGTATCTTTAGTAGCATCTGCTATTTTCTTTATTAATTTACTTCTTTATTTATTTATTTCCAGTTTGTTAACTGTGATGAGCAAAGTGAGCTCTTGATGACCCGCATTTTGGCAGTGGCCTAGACAGAGAAGCACTACAAATACATTATATGTAGATGCACTGACAAATTCATCCATTTCAAAATACATAAAAACAACATACATAATGCAGCAAAAAATGACAAAAGAGATATTTAGTGACTTACTTGGGGAAGACAGGAATTTTGATGTTAGAGAGAGGTTTAGTAATGCAAGACCTGTGTTTTTTAAATGAGAAGAGGAGGATGATTTGTTGGAAGCTGTGCAATGGAAAAACCAAGCTTCTTTAGCTTTTTCTTTTTCCTATGATAAGGTGAAACTGGCCAGTAGGATAATTAGATTTTTACTGAGAAGGCCTGTATTCATGCAGGTAATTGCAACTGATGTTGGTAATAAATGCCTGTCTGATCATGTTTATATAGTAATTGTTGTAGAATTGTCTAATATAGCTGAGACCAGTGACTGACCACGCTTATGTGTAATGGCTGTCAAATTCTGTAACACATTTGAGACCAATAACAGATGGAAATGGAAAGATATTTTGCAGTTGCTACCACTCTGCAAGTCACTTGCCCCTCAATTGGGGACTGAAATCTTAGAGATTATTGCCTGGAAGAAACATGCTGGCATTCATATAGATATTTGGTGGGAGACAATGAAATGTGCATTTAAAGGGCAATTTGTGGGACTGAAATGGTTTGGTAATCTAAAGATATCATGCAACTTACTATATGAGAAAATTAAAATGTTTTTGTAACAGAAGGCTGAAAGTTTGGGAGGAGGGGAGAAAGTGCTGAGGGAGAAATGATTTCTCAAATATTGAAACTTAAAGATAATATAAGTGAATATAAGTGAATTAGAAATTGCATTGGTTGAAAAAAGAATGATAACCCTTCATGATTTTTATTGATATGGGGAATAAGTTAGATAAATAGCTTGACACCATGATTTAACTAATGAAAAGTGGTCTCAGCATCATTAAGATGGTGGAGGTCAATGGTAAGTTGATGATTGATATGATAGCTATTTCTGCAATATTTTTTGAACTTTGTCAAAAGCTATATACAACTAGGGAAAGGGCTTTTCTGTTTTTTTTATGTAGTAAGGTATGATTGGAGGGGTGCTAAACTGCCACAACTCAATGCTGAACATTTGGATAGAGATCGATTACCATACGTTAGGTGTTAGAGGGCATTTATGATATTAAATCAGGGAAGGCACCAAGCAGTGATGGGTGTACATCTGATTTTCACAAACTGCTAATATGCTGGCTGAATGTTAGTGGAGGTTTATAATAATGAGGATCTGAAGGGGTATTTTCCTGAAGCCTTTTCTAAGGTAGTTTTAGTTTTTTTACTGTAGCAGAGCCTGGACAAGAGGGTGCTAAGGAATTATAGACCCATTTCATTTATTAATGTAGATGTAAATGTGCTAGCAAATACTTTGTTGAAGTGCTTTTTAGCCATTTTTGAAGTTGTTGATCTCACAAAACCAGAGAAGACTTCTTAGAAGAAGGGCAGCTGAATGTAACTGTGGGTGTTGAGGGGGTTAGCAAAAGTGACTGAAGATAAAAATTGGGTTAAGGAAGGGTTAGTGTTGTATCACATAAGAAAAGCATTCAACTCTGTACAATGTGCTTTTTTTTACAGTTTTCAGAGGGTAGGTTTTATTCAAAATTTTATTAACTGGGGAAGAGCAGTATATTGTTGAGCAACAGGTCAGTTTTTATTAATAGAAACTTACTCAAGAGATGGTCATCACTTAGGGCATGAGGCAGGAATGCCCCTTATATCCTCTTTTATTCATTTTGTCCATGGAATCCTTGTCAGAAAAGATTTATGCAGCTATGGCTACTATACATGCAGAATCAAAATGTTTTATGTTGTTTGCAGATGACTGCTTGTCAGCTACTGACAGGCTTGACCTCATTTTGCCAAGGGGGTAAAGGTCTTTGACCAGTTTAGGTTGGCATTAGGGTTGGAATCTAATTGAAGTAAAAGGTATCAGATTAAACTAGTTCATAATAGGTGAGAAGGGTACACTTAGGAAATTTAGGACCAAATATTTAGATAGTTGGGAATCAGAATCTGTTAAATTGATACTTCAGGATAATTATGAAGAATTATGTAGTAAAGCATCTCTTTTGTTGAAACAGTGATCTTCTAAATTTTTTCATTGGTAGGGAGGATAAATTAAGTTCAAGTGATGATCCTCCTGAGGATATTAGATCTTAGTAGGCACATATCTTTTTGGAGGCCCAATCCTTGGGTAAATAAATTGAAGAGTCTTTGTGAAATTTGTTTGGACTGCTAGAGGGTACAGGATAGCTAAGTGAAGGCTCAGGTAGCCGCTTAAGTGGGTAGAGTAGAATGATGGATTTTGATATTTATGCCCTGGTGGCAACAATGGCTGTGTTTTTCTTTCATGTGATCCCACTTGGCAGGACATGCATTTTAATAAAAAAGTGGGAGATGCTCAAGATAATGTGATTTTGAATACGTTTCTTCATGCAGTAAAAGGATAAAAAAAAAATCCTTTGGAATTCTTAAAATTTTTACTTGGAATAATAAAATATTAATTCAAGGTTTGCTATTTTTCTGGAAAAATCAGTCCCTTAAAGGAGTTATGCAAGTGGAATGCTTTTTTTCCATCTGCCCAAGAAGAGAATGAGTTTGTGATGTGGGGAAAGTTCAGGAATAACTTTGGTCTATCTGGGAGGGCTTGAGTGCATTATGATCAATTGGAACTGGCAGTTTAAGCAATGGTTAAAAAAAGAAAATTGATGGAATTTTCTCAGAGGAGGTAGGTTGAAACTCAGCACTCTCGTTAGCGGTGATGGAACGATGCCTAGGGTCAAGCTGATTTGTGTTGTGATCTACAAGTTGATGATTAAAAAACTATATGGGTAAGCCAGGGAAAATTTTGAGCTTAAGATGGAATGATAGGGAAAACATTGACTTCATAGGTTCATAGGTTGGTGCTAGGCTATCGGCCCTAGGGCCTATACAAGCCTAGCCATAACAATTCCCTGGCTATTTCTACCCACACTATTTACTTCCCTTGTCCCCTGTCTAGCAGAGCGACTGACATGATCCCTGTCACTTTGACAGAATTTGACAGCCATTACACATAAGCATGGTCAGTCACTGGTCTCAGCTATATTAGACATTTCTACAGCAATTATTATTATTATTTATTATTATTATCAGTTTGATTACCGGGGAAGTCCACTGGGCCAAGAAGTGCCCATTTTCAGTGGAGGCCCGGGGAGAAAAGCTCCATAAGCAATGCAATACAATAAAGGTTAAATGCATGGGGAGAAAAGCTCCATCAGCAATTCAATACAATAAAGGTTAAAGTACAAATCAGGTTACAAAGTGACATACAATACAATAAAGGTTAAAATACAAGGTGAGAAAAAGCTGCATCAGTAATACAATACAATAAAAGTTACAAAGTGAACCTATTATTTTATTTTTTTTTTTTCAGACGATTACAATATTTACATGCTTGGAGTCTGCTAGTTCTGGATCTTTGGAGCAATAAGAATAAGTAAGAGAGAATAGTGGAGTGGGAGTTAGCAGAGCCTAGTGGGATCCCAGTATTTTATGTGGGGTGAAGGCAGGAGCATTTCCATTTGGAAGATAGGTTTATTACTATATTACTATATAAACATGGTCAGACAGGCATTTATTACCAACATCAGTTGCAATTACCTGCATGAATATTGGCCCTCTCACTAAAAATCTAATTATCCTACTGGCCAGTTTCACCTTATCATAGGAAAAAGAAAAAGCTAAATAATCTCGGTGTTTCCATTGCACAGCTTCCAACCAATCATCCTCCTCTTCTCACGTATTAAACACTGGAGATAATGTTTGCAGCTATGTACCTCTATAATGTGTTTGCCAGGCTTGTGGAGCTATCATGTGAGAATTAATCACATATGGTTTAGAACTCTGGCCCATTTGATGGATGTGATCAGAAAAGAGCAAGGTAGGTACTGGAAGAGCAAGGAAGAGTATGCAGGGTTGGTTCACATGTTCTGGGATTGTAACAGTATTAATCAGTGTCAAGTGGGGTGCATAAATGAATGGGAAAATGATTTTTGCTAAAAAGGTACACCAATACTTTTTGTTTGTTAAGGTTGGCTGGCAAAAAACTGGGTGGTGACCTTCAGAAAAAGTAATATTGTTGATTTTGGGTAGGAGGGCCAGAAGCATGATAGTGAAGGGTAGGAGAGGGTCTTTTGACTGGAGCTCTAGATTGATTTTCAAAAACAAACATTAGGGCATATCACAGGATGCTGAGAGAACAAGAAGCTAAGACAGGCAAGATGCAGACAAATAACAAATGATCCAGGGTCAGAATATGCCATGTTTTGTGTAACCCACAGAAAAAGACATTGTGGGCTATTTGCATGTTGTTCTGTATCCTCAATGGGCAGTTCTCTACCTCTTTTGATGATTTATTGCACCTTAAAATAGAAGCTGTCTATTGTTCTGTGATTTTTAAAGTTGTAATGTTGTAATGAGTATCGTTTGTATTATTTTGTTTTGCTGTACAACACCTGTTTTATGTAAATGTTTAGATTGTATATTATGGTTGGAGTGCTGAACATTCTTTTATTGTTTACTAATCTGGTTATTATAAAAAAATCAACAAAAAGAATTAAAAAAAATGGCAACAGAGACAATGAGGTAATTTGTAAACAAAAGATTATTGTAATATGGCAAGTGTGCAATAAAACAATTTTAGTCCATGACATTTTATATATATAAATAAAGTATAGCATAATTATGTATGTATTTATGTATGTACTGAGGTTTGGCACTGCAAAGATTCTTAGCTATATACTAGGCTAATGAACAGTAGGGACCTTTATAAGCCTAGTCATTCAACTCAACCAAATTGTGTCCCTATGTACATTTATTAGGAGTGGGAATGTCAGGTAGGAAGTTTCTAGAGGTGATGTGCTAGGATGTACAGTATGCTAGCTTGGACATTACTATCTCTCTGTCTATTTGTCTATCAGAGACATGGGGGCAAGACCTGGATTGAATTTCTGATTTCCCATCCTTTGGTGAAGGTTACACTTAAATATGGTGAGGGTTGGACTCTGCTTCACATAGATGAGGAATGTCATCCAGAGCATGGAGATCCTCTGAGACATATACCTTTCTTACTAACGTTTTTCATTTATGTTACAAGCACAATTAAAACCCTTGAATTTAGTCATTTTGATGCTGTTCTTTTTGCAGATGTGCAAAAGGTCCATCAGAGTTGGATCTATGGATGCTTTGTATGTAAGTCATAGATCGCCTCTCAATAACCTGTAGGAGACTGAGTATATAGATAGGTCTTTAAGGTGATCCATATAGGACAATGTGTTTACACCCTGGACACTCACAAATCCAGCTCTGCTGGAGCTGCTGCACATCCACAAGTCAAATAGCATGAGGGTCACCCAATCTAGGAAACTAAACTTAGTCAGCGAGTCAAACAAAACATGCTGGAGACACAGATATGTGTCTCATAGTTTGCTCCATCTTTTAAACAAGATTCCTATTCAATTAAACAGAGCCCTTCCCTGACCCTCTTCAAAAGCAATTTAGATCAATGGATGGGGAATCAAAAATTCACACCTGGGAAAGCATACATGTCCCTTATGGACAGGAGCAGTCTGTAAGATACTCAATCCACAGGCACAGATCTACACCATCGCCTTGCCCCTAGCGGGCATATATTGGATTAAATTGGGTTATTTTGATGAGTGTTGTAAGGGCTTTTAAGCTGTTAGCCTAGTAAATGTCTATGAACCTATGAACCTATGACCATGGGTGTCAAAGACAACATTACTGTCTGCAAATGTTCTCAGATCCCTGAGTACAGGGTCAACTCTTAGGGGTGTCTTATTGATGGAGAAATTACCCTAGGAGGCAGTTGTCCCAAAAGGCACTATAATGCATTATTTGGCTCTGAGTTTTAATCCGTGACTTTGGCACCAGACATTTTTCTGTGTTAGGCCCTGTTGTAAGATGTTACTATCATAGTAGGAATCTACATTAGCTCCCAATTTGCAGTCATCTGTGAATTTGGTCAGCAAAAGGAAATTGATATTATCCTTTACCTTAAAGAAGTAGATGCCAAACAGCAGCAGTTCCAGCATGGAGTACTGATTTACCCCACTGGTGAATGGTCTCATTGGAGGTCGTCTCACCAATTCTGACTTCCTGAGACCTGTCTATAAGCCAGGTGGCAATCCAGTGAGTTATATATGGGTTTATGCCCAGTTCAGTCAGTTTATTAACTATACTTGAGTGGGGTATTGTATTAAACACATTAGCCAGGTCCAATGCTGGTACAATGACATCACAAAATGTTATCACTAGGTGAGACGTGCTACTGTAGGAAACACTCTAGGACATTCAAGCTTTACCCCACAGGTGATATATATATATATATATATATTATATATATATATATATATATATATATATATATATATATATATATATATATATTGAAGCCAGTGGATACAACTTGTGGTTGGCAGTGTTAAAACTATACCTACAGTGGTGGCCAGGATATTGTTCTTTTGTTGCTGAACCATTGACAGGTGGCATTTTAATAGCTACTGATGTGTCTGCAGTATATGGGATCTGCTGTGATCTCACTGCAGTAGTCCCTGGGAGCTGTAGCCTGTGTTGTTTCTGTTGTACAAATTTTAAGGGACAGTGACATCTAACAGGATTGTATGGATGTGACACAGCTGGGCATTTACTAGAGTATGGACATGAAACTGTGTAGTCTGTGGAAAGTATGTGACCAGACTCCGAGGCCTCTGCTGGGCCAGTCGCCCGTTCTCCGGTTTTCAGTGAGGTGCCTACGCAGCCCCTGACGGCCGCTGATTTAGAAACCCAGTCGGCATCCGATTCCCAAGCAGAGATGACTAGGTCTCCACAGCCTTTACCTTTAGGCCCTTCCGACTCCATGGCTGAAGGAGATTCCGGTGCTGTTGAAATGCCTTCAGTTGCAGAAGGTGTCTTCAGACCGACTACACTCACTATTAAATCCTATGCAAAGCTGAAAACTCTTTTAAAAGCAAAGAAGACTGTACAGCAGTCTCCAGTACAAGGCCCCATGCCTAAGAAACAGATGCTTAAGATGTCTGAAGATTTAATTACCCTAATTAGGGGTTCCCATCCCCCTTCTGATAAAAGGCCAAGACAGGAGGAGGATTGCGCTTCCTCTGACCAGGTTTCAATTTCCTCAGATTCTTCTGAGGAACAGGAATACTCTTTTCCCCCTTATGAAGACTCTGATGCTGAAGAGCCTATTCCTTCAGCATCTCCCCCAGAAGATTACTCTTTTAGGGAAACTTTACATACCATGAGGGAACATTTCCACTGGGAAGGCCAGGATTACTCTGATTCTAAGAAAAGGCTCCGAGAGTTTCTTTTACTACCCCAGCACAGACCACTTGCTATTCCACCCGTGTTAGACATTGTGGATGATGATTACTCAGAATCTAGCCTTAACCCAGACTCACTACCTCCTGCACCAGCCAAACCAGACAGATACTACAGAGTCCCTGACTCACACAAATTCCTATATAAAAGCCCTGTTGCTGACCCAGAAACCATTTCCCAGGGTCCCAAAGGGTTAAGGCCTCTATTGCTAAAAATCCTGTACCCTCTGAAAGGGATTCTAGAGCACTAGACAGATGGGGAAAGAAAGTATATACCTCAGCTACTCTAGCTATGAGGGCCTTAAATTGCCAGTTTCACATGCTGAAATATCAGCAATATTTGATGTCTCAATTAAAACAGAAAATGATCACACATACAGAGCAACCTGATTACAAGGAAATGCAAGATTTGTTGCATGCAGCTGAACAAGTGGGAAAACATACTTTGCAATGTGGATTTGATTCACTGGAAGCTTCTTGTAGAGCAGCAGTGACAGTGTCTGTCATACGTAGGCATGCTTGGTTAAAAGAACAAACTTTACCTGATCATGTTAAAGCAAAGTTATTGGATGCACCTTTACAGCAGGATGTTTTATTTGGTGTAAAAGCAGAAGAGGTTTTAAAGAAAATGGAGGATAGGGCAAAATCTATGCAGACGGTCAAGGATTTTTTTCAGGTTCAACCCCCTTGTTTCAGCAGAAATTGGCCAATCAAAAACTGGTCCTTTCCAGCCTCTGACAGACCACAAGGGGCAAATACAGATGCCCAAGGGGCAGAGGTCAGTCACAAGGCTCTTACAAGCCTCGACAATGGGGTGTCACAACCCAGAAAGGAGGAGAAGACAGGTCTCAAGCTATCAGAAGATAAACACAATGACATACCCCCTCAGACTGCCAAGCAAATCCCTCTTGGCAGCTCCCTTGGGAGGAAAATTAGCACTTTTTGCAGACAACTGGCACATCATCACAAAAGACAAATGGGTCCTAAATATTGTTTCTCAAGGATACTGATTCCACTTTCACACTTTACCAAGGATGAAACGAATGCCAAACCTGCCACCAAATCAATGGGCAGAGGCTCAAAAACAAATTACAGCTCTCATGGACATGAGAGGCATTCAACAGGTACCTACACAGGAGCAAGGACAAGGATTTTACTCAAGACTCTTTCTAGTTCCCAGAAAGGACAAAGCCTGGAGACCCATTCTGGACCTCTCAATTCTAAACACATATCTGCAAGTGCCCAAATTCAAGATGCTAACACTACAGCAACTTCTTTCCATGCTGGGCAAGAAGGCTTGGCTAGTAATGTTGGATCTCAAGGAGGCATACCTGCATGTCCCTATCAGACAAAATTGCAGAAGATACCTCAGATTTATAGCAGGTTTAACCCATTACCAATTCTCTGCACTGCCCTTTGGCTTATCTACTGCGCCCAGGGTCTTCACAAAATGCCTGGCACCAGTAATTGCATACTGCAGACAAAGAGGAATTCAAATATATCCATACCTGGATGACTGCCTTATTCAAGCAGAAAGCAAGGACATTCTTTTAAAGCATCTGGCATTTGTCAAAAACCTATTAAGTTGCCTAGGGTACACAGTAAATGAAAAGAAGTCAAAACTAGTGCTCTCACAAGACATAATATTTCTGGGTGCCAGCTTAAATACAACGGCCCAGATGGCTTATCTCATGCCAGACAAGCAAAGACAACTGACTCACTACTTCAAACTGATGGCAACAAAGACCCAACTCCCTGCAAGAAAAATTCTGCAGGCCTTGGGATTCATGGCATCTTGCATACTACTAATACCATATGCAAAACTGCATATGAGGAAATTACAATGGTACCTGAAAAGCATATGGACTCAACACAGCCACAGCTTGGAAACAATAATATCACTCATTCCCTGCCTTCAACAGGAGTTTCTATGGTGGGCTCAGGCATGTCACCTTAACAAGGGCCAGCCTTTTACCTTACCCACAGCCAGGCAAACTATAACAACAGATGCATCGGATTATGCCTGGGGAGCACACATGGCAGGACAGTGTATTCAGGGCAAATGGTCTGCAGATCAAAGGCATCTACATATCAATCAAAAAAAGATGCTAGCTGTATAAAATGCCCTAACAGCTTTCAAGGACCTCCTACATCCAGGACAACTCCTAATAAAGACGGACAACACCACAGTCATATGGTACATAAACAAGCAAGGGAGCACACATTCCTACCCCTTATGTAGGCAAGCAATGACCTTGTGGAACACAGCACTGACCTACCAAGTTCAACTACAAGCACAATTCCTGCCAGGGAAAAAAAAAAACACATTGGCAGACGATCTAAGCAGAAACATCATAGATCCTCATGAGTGGAAACTAGATCCACAAGTATTCGCAATGATAATTCAAAAATGGGGGAGCCCAGACATAGATCTGTTTGCCAGCCCCCAAAACAACCAACTTCGGAAATTTTGCACAAGGACATACCACACACTAGCTTGGAAAGTGGACGCCCTCTCATTCAGTTGGAAAACATTAACAGTGTATGCCTTTCCTCCACTGCCTCTTTTGGCAAAGGTGCTGTTGAAAGCCAGATTAGAGAGGCCACAAATGATACTCATTGCTCCACACTGGCCACGCCAACACTGGTATCCAATACTAAGGAACATGGCTCAAGGCCCACCATGGATTTTACCTTAAGTTCCTCACCTGCTCACTCAGCAAAATAATCAGATTCTACACAGCCAGCTCAAGACTTTAAATCTGGCTGCATGGCAAATTACCTAAGCAACCAGTCAACACTTCTCTCTAAAGCTGTTATGGATGTCATTCTGGAGGCCAGGAGGCCCAGCACCAGGAAATCCTATTCAGACAAATGGAAAAGATTTTGCGCCTGGAACCAGGCTAAAGGCCAAAATCCCCTTGTCCCAAATATTCCTCAGATTCTACAATATTTAACTGAGATGTTGCACAAAGGACTTTTTTTTTCATCTATTAAGATCCACGCCTCAGCTATTTCAGCTCAATACAACACTGATCCTCCTATATTTTCACATCCATTACTAAGACAGCACCTCAGAGGGGCTAAGAACATAAGACCACCCCGAAGAGCACCAACACCAACTTAGGATCTCAACTTTGCTTTGGAAAAACTTACACTACCACCCTTTGAACCAGCTTTTACAGCTGATTTACAGTTTCTATCATGGAAAACTGCCCTGCTGCTAGCAATAACTTCAGCACGAAGAGTCTCAGAGCTACAGGCCCTAATGGCAGTGGAGCCTTTCATCATTTTTCATCAAGACAGAGCCGCTTTACGAACTAACCCTTCCTTTATGCCAAAGGTGATATCCAGTGTGGCCCTAAACCAAACCATTCATTTGCCCACCTTTTATCCAAACCCCCAGAACAAAGGGGAAAGGCTCCTACACTCTTTGGACATTCAAAGGCAATTACGCTACTACCTGGATAAAACTAAGGCTTTCAGAAAATCTGACCAGCTCTTTGTATCCTTTGCTGCAGCATCACAAGGAAAAGCTATCTCAAAACAGACCATTTCAAAATGGATAGGACATTGTATCCGTTTCTGCTACACACACCATGGGAAACCTGTACATGGTAACATTAGGTCCCACTCTACCAGGGCTACAGCAACATCAACAGCCTTTCTCAGAGGGGTACCAACCAAGGATATTTTGGAGGCTGCAACTTGGAGTTCAGTGCACATCTTCACCAAGCACTATCACTTACCTCTATACTCTAAAACCAGAGCTGGCTTTGCCACTGCAGTTCTGCAGGGCCTACTAGCTTCTCCAAACCCTGTTTAGTTCCACCGCCCATCCTTAGCTTTGGGATTCAACCCAAGTGTAATGACTGCAGCAGTCTAACACAATGAACATAGTGCAGTTTTGTACCTACCATAAATGTAGATGTTCGAGTGTTCACACTGCTGCAGTCCAGGTTACCCTCCCTCCATCCCCTCTGACCTAGCTGAACTTTTCTATACCTTTATGTCCTGTACAACCTTTGTGGTGTATTTGCTTGTAACTGAAGGTATTCCTTTATTTCCTTCATATGTTTTATTAGCAATATGTATTGCCTACCTACTTGGGGGCACCTGACATCTGGGGCAAGAAAAACTGAAGAAAATGGCATTGGATGCCTCTTATATACCCCCTGGTGCACTGACATCAGGGAAGAAGCGACAGCAACCGATGCCGGACCAAGACTTTGGAACTCTGGCCAACTGCGGGACCGCCTGACGGCAGGATAACCCAAGTGTGATGACTGCAGCAGTGTGAACACTTGAACATCTACATTTATGGTAGGTACAAAACTGTACTTTCTTTGGAACATCATTGTTGTTCATGTTTTTCTCCACTTTTTGATGACTGTCTTTACCGGGTTCCATGGTATATCCAATGCTGTGGAAATTTTTTTGTACGCTTCTCCTGACTGATACCTTTCAACCTTTTTTGATTTCTCCAAGTCTTTTGCATTTTTAATACCATGACGGGATTGGACCCCATTCCTAAGTCAGAGTATGATTAAAGTTCATGAAATTAGTATTATTTCACTCTTTGATGTTAGTCAAAGCTGTTCTCCACAGTACCCGCAATGTGCCCAGCAATGACTCCTTCTGCAATTCATATGGTGTTACATGAATTGATAACATATCTAAATATGATTGTAAATTCTTTTTTATAAGACTAGTTGCTCCTACTGCTATTGGAACTGTCTGGGTATCTTTCTTCCACAAGGCTCTTGTTTCTGCCTGCAGATCAAGGTATTTTATGACTTTGTGTCTCTCTGTACACAAGACACTATAGTCACTAGGTGTGGCAATTTCAATGATCAATGCTACTTTTGTCTTCTTTTCTTGGATCATTAGGTCTAGTTTTCTAGCATCTATCTTTTGGACTGTTGGTATTGAGTGATCCCATGTGATGTATACTTCATAATTTTCTATGATTCTCTGTGGCTCATGTTTCCAATGTTTTTCAGCCACTTCGATACCATAATGTTTGCACAATCTCCAGTGAACAATCTCGCCACATTATTATGCCTTTCAGTAGACAGTCCCTCTGCCATTAGAGCATTGTAACCAGCAATAAGGTGTGTAACTGTTTCCAACTCGGTTTCACAAAACCTACATATGTCTGCTTCTCCCACATGTTCAATGGACTTAGTAAACCAGCATGTACACAGCCCACTATTTTGGGCTGCCAATATTAACCTTTCATTTCTTGATGTAAATTCACCTCTCCTTAACCATTCCTGCATTCGTTCTTGATCAACATGAGGCTCTTTCAGAAGTTTTTTATACTTGCAACTATATTTATGTTTTTTCCACATTTCTTGCCTTCTCATCTGATCCTTCACCTTATATTCTTTCTTTTATTTTTTAGCACATTCAATTGCTGCCTGGTTTTTATCCACTTCTGGTTTGATTTCCATTCCTGCTTGATGTCGATTTGCTTTGATTTTTATAAATCATTTGGTGAGCATGAAGCATCCTTTTTGTTTTGATATCCAATCTAACCAACACTTTTTGGAGCCAGTCAATCACTCCAAATCTATAAGTTAGGACAGGAAGAGCAAACTGATTTATAGCTTGGATCTTGTTCCTAGATGTCAATGCCATTTTCAGGATTAATTTAAATCTTCTAAAGTACTCCTTACTAAGCCTTATTCACATTTGTTCATGTTTTATTGCTGATCCTTCATCAGTTCCCAAGTATGTATACACCCCCTCTTGCTTAAGTTCTTTTATATCACATTCTTGTCCCAAACTGATGTTTTCCTGGTGCTGCAATTTTCCATTTTTAAAGGTTGCTTTTGCACATTTATCAAGACCAAATGACATTCCGATATCATTTGAAGAAGTTTTGACAACCTGCAACCTGATGAGCTATACAATTTTATATCATCAACAAAGAGAAGATGAGAAGTCATTAGACTTTGTTGTTTTCTAGAAGCCAAATTGTAGCCATGGCCTAGGCTGTTAAGTAAGCAGCTTAATGGGTTAATGGCAAGGCAGAATAACAAGGGTGACAGAGAGTCACCCTGGAATATCCCACTTTGAATTTTTATCCCTGGGATAATAATCTGTCCTTAATCATGGCTTAATTGCAAAGTGGTCTGCCACTGTTTCATGGTTACTGTAATGTAATCAATCAGTGTAGGGTGTATCTTATACATTTTAAGCACTCTTTTATCCATGAATGTGGGATACTATCAAATGTTTTTTGTAGTCAATTTATGCCATACTTAGGTTCTTCCTCTTCTTACAATTCTCCACCATAACTTTGTTTAACAACAAATAGTCCTTTGTTCCATATGACTTTCTTTTATTGCCCTTTTGTTCTACTGCCTAATTGAGTTTTCTTCTAAATGACTATAAACTCTGTCAGCCAATTCCCATGTATAGTTTGTATGTTGTCGGAAGACTAGTTATTGGTCTATAATTTTTAGAGTAGCTTGCAGGTTCACTCTTAAGTAAGAGCATTGTTTTCCTGTTGTTAACCAGTGTGGTCTATGTTCGGGTGCATATATAAATAGTTCTAACTCATGGCTAAACCATTGTGCAAATAAGTTAATACTTTAAGCCAAAAGTTAGATACTGCAACTGGGCTTGGGGTTTTCTCCTGACTGATACCTTAACAATGAGATCCCTTTGATGCTTTGTAAGTTCTCTGTGAACCATGGCTTTTGCTGTAGCAGGCAGCTGAGTAAATCTCAGGAAAATCTTATTAGGACAGCTGAACTTTATTTGGGGTTAATCAGAGTCTCTTTAATTGATGGCAGGTGTGTACCCAAGAAGACTGAATGCTGTAACTAAATCAAAAGGTGTTTCAACAAAGTATTCGTTTAAGGGTGTGCACACTTATGCAACCAGCTTATTGCACTTTTATCCCCCCTAACAGATTTGTTTGTTTTTCAATTGGATTGCACAGGTTATAGGTCACATTAAAGGTGTGAAAAGTTTTGAAATTATTTATTGTGGTCTCATTTTTTTATATCACAAAAAACTGGCATTTTAACAGGGGTGTGTAAACGTTTTATATCCACTGTGTAATGATAATAAGACTATGTATTTATTGTGGTTGATATTATGTTGGAGGCTAGTAGTTCAGTGTTATTTAGGTCTGGGGATTTACTTGTAATTGCTCCAGATTAAGTGTGTCTTTATATATTATTGTTACTCCTCCACCTTGCTTTTGTATTATATCTAGTCTATGTATGTTGTAGCCAGGGGTAGGATTTTGTTATTGTTTACGTGGTGTTTTAAGCCATGTTTCTGTTAAGACTGCTCTGTCAAATGTTACAAGGAAAGGGTAGCATGCAACTCATGTATTTTGTTTAGTAGGTTCCTGAGAGTCATGTTAATGAGGATAATGGCTGAGCTATTTTGGGCTATATTGGTAAAGGGCAAGCAGTTAGTAGAGTTTGATGACTGAGCTGTTTGTTGTGTGCTGAAGGGAACTTGTTGGATAGATGTTGGGCCTGGAATTCGGTGTATGTCACCACTTAATTGCAAGTCTCATTTTTTAAGATAGGTAAGAGTTTAGCTGATGGTTGGGGCTGCTTAAGTAATGTATGCAGAGAAGGTATTGTGTGTAAGTATTTGTATGGAAACAGTTCCATTTTAGAGGAATTGAAGAGGTTTGGTGCTATATAGATGTTAGTGTATGAAGTTTGAGGTGGAGAAGGAGAAGGGTAAGTGGGAGAATGTAAGATGATAATCATGAGATCTTGTAAAATGGTGAGGTGGACAGCTAGTAAGAATAGGATGAGGATATATATATATATATGAAAGCATAACATGTTTGTGTTTAGGGTATGATGTAGATGGTAGACTATGTGATTAACAAGGGTATAAAGTTATAAGAGTATGAATGTATTATAAGGCAGGCTGGAATAGGGATAGCCTATGGGTGTGGTTAGTTAATTAATTTGAGATAATTGATAATGATTGGGTGGTTGGTTCAGGTGGGTGTTATGTGATTAAAATAAATGTAGATATAGTTGGGGTGGGTGGGAACTGGGGATAGGGTAGGGGACCATAGTGGTGACCCACTCCTTGGGTGAGGAAATGCAGCAGAAAAACAATCAGGTGAGATTAATCTTACAGATTTTGTTCACCTTCTCTAATGGTTGACCAGTAAATGATTTGATTCAAAGCAACACAATATTAACTTAATTTCTTGGAAATAAAAAAACAGAGTGGGAATGTAAAACTGAAAAAGAAAACACTGATTACATATCACAACTATTAGAAGGCTGGGTGGGATTCTACAGGGTGTGTGTTGGTGTAGGCACTGTCTCCTTAGCAGATCATGTGCTGTTTAACAATGAATAACTCAGCACAGTTCAGTTTATTGGCAACTCTACTTTTACATTTATATAATGCTGTATGCATATCAATGACAGTGAACCTACACTGGTTTATTTTCAGTCCCTGTTTCAGTCCATCATATCCACAAGTGGCAGGTTCTGTACATTATTTATTTTTCTAACAGTGGCGGTGCTTGTGGAGGAGATAGGGTAGAAAAAGCTGAGTATATTGACTGTATAAAAGAGACTAAAGAAAAAAGGTTATGAATCACCACTTTCAGAGGCAGCAAGCATAAATTAATAGTTTTGACATGCAGTGGTTCTAAAATACCTGCCTATTTAACAAACATTAAACTAGAATGTCTAATATTTTACTCAGTAACATAACCAGAGAGGTTTTGTGAAAGTTAGGGAAGCTGAGAGCAGTTGGTGGATGTTGGAAACTTTCACAGAAGTGGCAGAATCTAAACACAGGTAGAAGACTGTCTTTTCTGATATTTGTAACACTTTTTTGACTCTTTCAGGTATAATCATGCATGAGTATGATTATGGGTTTCTTGTATAATTTACCCTGTATTCGAATTATGATTAGTGGGGTCTAACAAATTAAGTCAGGTTTGTGCTGGGAGAAGGAAAATAATCTCACATTCCAATGCCCTTATTCTTGGTTTTAGCATAAAGAGTTTGTGAAGACTGTGAAGACTGAAGTAAAGCACCAGTTCAGCATGTCTATTTTTTGTTAGTACTTTGTAATATTCCTCCCATCACAACTTCCCCAGGCCAGTTATGTCTCTGCCTTTCCTCTTTCCACCATGCACCTTGCAAAATCCCTGCTTCATTTTTTTAGTCCCTTCTGGTAACTCCTTTTCATCTTCTGCCTTTACTGCTCTCACCATATCCTTGCCCCACTGCTATCTTCATGCACTGTGACTCCTCCACCTCACCACCTCCTTCCTTCTACTTTCTGTAGACCTTATCTTTTTCAACAGACTCATGTTCCTCAGTAGCCATATTTTCTCTTTCAGTATCTGTCTCCTCCTCACTCCCCATCCATGGCCATGAAAACCCTGTGTCCACCTCATTTATAAAGCTTGTTCACTGCCCCAGTTCAGTCACAGTCCTCCAACTCATTCATAAGTATATTCCCAGCACACACTGGTGCACAAGATTATATTAGTGAGATATGAATATGGCCAGGTAAGAGAGAGAATTTGAGGATACTAGCTGCAGGCTGTAGGGATTAACTTCTTCCATGATTCCAAAAGTACTTCATCACAGACAGGGTGACAAACCTACAGAATGGACTACTTGAGTTTGCAGTGGTTATGGAATTCACAGAGGCATTCAATAGGACATAGAGCTGGTGGATAAAGGGTAAGAAGAAAAGTAAGGATGGGGAGATAGACTTTACATGCACTAAACTGAAGAAAAGGTAGTTTTACAGTTGACTTCTGCAACCAAGCAAAGGTAATGTAGTGTAATAAATTAGTGATATCTCTTTTTCAAAAACATAAGGTGCAGATTCAATTAAGCCTACACGATTCACCACAAAAAATGGCCCCTTTAAAAACCCGAAGGTCGGTCCTGGGGGCACTGTAAAAGTGCACACAGGACGTGCTTCCTTGTGTCCCTCTCTATGGGGACGTCAGCTTGAGCATGCGCATAGACCGATAAGTCGGGACTCGGTCTATGCGTGAAGTCCGCGCATTTTAAAAAAATATTTTTTTTTTATTTTTCATTTGTTTTTCTTGCTTTTTTTATTTTTGAGGGGGCTGCAGTCCGGCAGCCCTATGCCACGAGCCGCCCCTGCTTTATGTCCTGTACAACCTTTGTGGTGTATTTGCTTGTAACTGAAGGTATTCCTTTATTTCCTTCATATGTTTTATTAGCAATATGTATTGCCTACCTACTTGGGGGCACCTGACATCTGGGGCAAGAAAAACTGAAGAAAATGGCATTGGATGCCTCTTATATACCCCCTGGTGCACTGACATCAGGGAAGAAGCGACAGCAACTGATGCCGGACCAAGACTTTGGAACTCTGGCCAACTGCGGGACCGCCTGACGGCAGGATAACCCAAGTGTGATGACTGCAGCAGTGTGAACACTTGAACATCTACATTTATGGTAGGTACAAAACTGTACTTTCTTTGGAACATCATTGTTGTTCATGTTTTTCTCCACTTTTTGATGACTGTCTTTACCGGGTTCCATGGTATATCCAATGCTGTGGAAATTTTTTTGTACGCTTCTCCTGACTGATACCTTTCAACCTTTTTTGATTTCTCCAAGTCTTTTGCATTTTTAATACCATGACGGGATTGGACCCCATTCCTAAGTCAGAGTATGATTAAAGTTCATGAAATTAGTATTATTTCACTCTTTGATGTTAGTCAAAGCTGTTCTCCACAGTACCCATAATGTGCCCAGCAATGACTCCTTCTGCAATTCATATGGTGTTACATGAATTGATAACATATCTAAATATGATTGTAAATTCTTTTTTATAAGACTAGTTGCTCCTACTGCTATTGGAACTGTCTGGGTATCTTTCTTCCACAAGGCTCTTGTTTCTGCCTGCAGATCAAGGTATTTTATGACTTTGTGTCTCTCTGTACACAAGACACTATAGTCACTAGGTGTGGCAATTTCAATGATCAATGCTACTTTTGTCTTCTTTTCTTGGATCATTAGGTCTAGTTTTCTAGCATCTATCTTTTGGACTGTTGGTATTGAGTGATCCCATGTGATGTATACTTCATAATTTTCTATGATTCTCTGTGGCTCATGTTTCCAATGTTTTTCAGCCACTTGATACCATAATGTTTGCACAATCTCCAGTGAACAATCTCGCCACATTATTATGCCTTTCAGTAGACAGTCCCTCTGCCATTAGAGCATTGTAACCAGCAATAAGGTGTGTAACTGTTTCCAACTCGGTTTCACAAAACCTACATATGTCTGCTTCTCCCACATGTTCAATGGACTTAGTAAACCAGCATGTACACAGCCCACTATTTTGGGCTGCCAATATTAACCTTTCATTTCTTGATGTAAATTCACCTCTCCTTAACCATTCCTGCATTCGTTCTTGATCAACATGAGGCTCTTTCAGAAGTTTTTTATACTTGCAACTATATTTATGTTTTTTTCCACATTTCTTGCCTTCTCATCTGATCCTTCACCTTATATTCTTTCTTTTATTTTTTAGCACATTCAATTGCTGCCTGGTTTTTATCCACTTCTGGTTTGATTTCCATTCCTGCTTGATGTCGATTTGCTTTGATTTTTATAAATCATTTGGTGAGCATGAAGCATCCTTTTTGTTTTGATATCCAATCTAACCAACACTTTTTGGAGCCAGTCAATCACTCCAAATCTATAAGTTAGGACAGGAAGAGCAAACTGATTTATAGCTTGGATCTTGTTCCTAGATGTCAATGCCATTTTCAGGATTAATTTAAATCTTCTAAAGTACTCCTTACTAAGCCTTATTCACATTTGTTCATGTTTTATTGCTGATCCTTCATCAGTTCCCAAGTATGTATACACCCCCTCTTGCTTAAGTTCTTTTATATCACATTCTTGTCCCAAACTGATGTTTTCCTGGTGCTGCAATTTTCCATTTTTAAAGGTTGCTTTTGCACATTTATCAAGACCAAATGACATTCCGATATCATTTGAAGAAGTTTTGACAACCTGCAACCTGATGAGCTATACAATTTTATATCATCAACAAAGAGAAGATGAGAAGTCATTAGACTTTGTTGTTTTCTAGAAGCCAAATTGTAGCCATGGCCTAGGCTGTTAAGTAAGCAGCTTAATGGGTTAATGGCAAGGCAGAATAACAAGGGTGACAGAGAGTCACCCTGGAATATCCCACTTTGAATTTTTATCCCTGGGATAATAATCTGTCCTTAATCATGGCTTAATTGCAAAGTGGTCTGCCACTGTTTCATGGTTACTGTAATGTAATCAATCAGTGTAGGGTGTATCTTATACATTTTTAAGCACTCTTTTATCCATGAATGTGGGATACTATCAAATGTTTTTTTGTAGTCAATTTATGCCATACTTAGGTTCTTCCTCTTCTTACAATTCTCCACCATAACTTTGTTTAACAACAAATAGTCCTTTGTTCCATATGACTTTCTTTTATTGCCCTTTTGTTCTACTGCCTAATTGAGTTTTCTTCTAAATGACTATAAACTCTGTCAGCGTCAATTCCCATGTATAGTTTGTATGTTGTCGGAAGACTAGTTATTGGTCTATAATTTTTAGAGTAGCTTGCAGGTTCACTCTTAAGTAAGAGCATTGTTTTCCTGTTGTTAACCAGTGTGGTCTATGTTCGG
The DNA here is from genome assembly GCF_019279795.1 of Protopterus annectens. Taxonomy (NCBI): domain Eukaryota; kingdom Metazoa; phylum Chordata; order Ceratodontiformes; family Protopteridae; genus Protopterus; species Protopterus annectens. Next base: position 420,486,275 of record NC_056727.1, on the reverse strand, counting down.
GTGCATATATAAATAGTTCTAACTCATGGCTAAACCATTGTGCAAATAAGTTAATACTTTAAGCCAAAAGTTAGATACTGCAACTGGGCTTGGGGTTTTCTCCTGACTGATACCTTAACAATGAGATCCCTTTGATGCTTTGTAAGTTCTCTGTGAACCATGGCTTTTGCTGTAGCAGGCAGCTGAGTAAATCTCAGGAAAATCTTATTAGGACAGCTGAACTTTATTTGGGGTTAATCAGAGTCTCTTTAATTGATGGCAGGTGTGTACCCAAGAAGACTGAATGCTGTAACTAAATCAAAAGGTGTTTCAACAAAGTATTCGTTTAAGGGTGTGCACACTTATGCAGCCAGCTTATTGCACTTTTATCCCCCCTAACAGATTTGTTTGTTTTTCAATTGGATTGCACAGGTTATAGGTCACATTAAAGGTGTGAAAAGTTTTGAAATTATTTATTGTGGTCTCATTTTTTTATATCACAAAAACTGGCATTTTAACAGGGGTGTGTAAACGTTTTATATCCACTGTGTAATGATAATAAGACTATGTATTTATTGTGGTTGATATTATGTTGGAGGCTAGTAGTTCAGTGTTATTTAGGTCTGGGGATTTAGTTGTAATTGCTCCAGATTAAGTGTGTCTTTATATATTATTGTTACTCCTCCACCTTGCTTTTGTATTATATCTAGTCTATGTATGTTGTAGCCAGGGGTAGGATTTTGTTATTGTTTACGTGGTGTTTTAAGCCATGTTTCTGTTAAGACTGCTCTGTCAAATGTTACAAGGAAAGGGTAGCATGCAACTCATGTATTTTGTTTAGTAGGTTCCTGAGAGTCATGTTAATGAGGATAATGGCTGAGCTATTTTGGGCTATATTGGTAAAGGGCAAGCAGTTAGTAGAGTTTGATGACTGAGCTGTTTGTTGTGTGCTGAAGGGAACTTGTTGGATAGATGTTGGGCCTGGAATTCGTGTATGTCACCACTTAATTGCAAGTCTCATTTTTTAAGATAGGTAAGAGTTTAGCTGATGGTTGGGGCTGCTTAAGTAATGTATGCAGAGAAGGTATTGTGTGTAAGTATTTGTATGGAAACAGTTCCATTTTAGAGGAATTGAAGAGGTTTGGTGCTATATAGATGTTAGTGTATGAAGTTTGAGGTGGAGAAGGAGAAGGGTAAGTGGGAGAATGTAAGATGATAATCATGAGATCTTGTAAAATGGTGAGGTGGACAGCTAGTAAGAATAGGATGAGGATATATATATATATATGAAAGCATAACATGTTTGTGTTTAGGGGTATGATGTAGATGGTAGACTATGTGATTAACAAGGGTATAAAGTTATAAGAGTATGAATGTATTATAAGGCAGGCTGGAATAGGGATAGCCTATGGGTGTGGTTAGTTAATTAATTTGAGATAATTGATAATGATTGGGTGGTTGGTTCAGGTGGGTGTTATGTGATTAAAATAAATGTAGATATAGTTGGGGTGGGTGGGAACTGGGGATAGGGTAGGGGACCATAGTGGTGACCCACTCCTTGGGTGAGGAAATGCAGCAGAAAAAACAATCAGGTGAGATTAATCTTACAGATTTTGTTCACCTTCTCTAATGGTTGACCAGTAAATGATTTGATTCAAAGCAACACAATATTAACTTAATTTCTTGGAAATAAAAAAACAGAGTGGGAATGTAAAACTGAAAAAAAGAAAACACTGATTACATATCACAACTATTAGAAGGCTGGGTGGGATTCTACAGGGGTGTGTGTTGGTGTAGGCACTGTCTCCCTTAGCAGATCATGTGCTGTTTAACAATGAATAACTCAGCACAGTTCAGTTTATTGGCAACTCTACTTTTTACATTTATATAATGCTGTATGCATATCAATGACAGTGAACCTACACTGGTTTATTTTCAGTCCCTGTTTCAGTCCATCATATCCACAAGTGGCAGGTTCTGTACATTATTTATTTTTCTAACAGTGGCGGTGCTTGTGGAGGAGATAGGGGTAGAAAAAAAGCTGAGTATATTGACTGTATAAAAGAGACTAAAGAAAAAAGGTTATGAATCACCACTTTCAGAGGCAGCAAGCATAAATTAATAGTTTTGACATGCAGTGGTTCTAAAATACCTGCCTATTTAACAAACATTAAACTAGAATGTCTAATATTTTACTCAGTAACATAACCAGAGAGGTTTTGTGAAAGTTAGGGAAGCTGAGAGCAGTTGGTGGATGTTGGAAACTTTCACAGAAGTGGCAGAATCTAAACACAGGTAGAAGACTGTCTTTTCTGATATTTGTAACACTTTTTTGACTCTTTCAGGTATAATCATGCATGAGTATGATTATGGGTTTCTTGTATAATTTACCCTGTATTCGAATTATGATTAGTGGGGTCTAACAAATTAAGTCAGGTTTGTGCTGGGAGAAGGAAAATAATCTCACATTCCAATGCCCTTATTCTTGGTTTTAGCATAAAGAGTTTGTGAAGACTGTGAAGACTGAAGTAAAGCACCAGTTCAGCATGTCTATTTTTTGTTAGTACTTTGTAATATTCCTCCCATCACAACTTCCCCAGGCCAGTTATGTCTCTGCCTTTCCTCTTTCCACCATGCACCTTGCAAAATCCCTGCTTCATTTTTTTAGTCCCTTCTGGTAACTCCTTTTCATCCTCTGCCTTTACTGCTCTCACCATATCCTTGCCCCACTGCTATCTTCATGCACTGTGACTCCTCCACCTCACCACCTCCTTCCTTCTACTTTCTGTAGACCTTATCTTTTTCAACAGACTCATGTTCCTCAGTAGCCATATTTTCTCTTTCAGTATCTGTCTCCTCCTCACTCCCCATCCATGGCCATGAAAACCCTGTGTCCACCTCATTTATAAAGCTTGTTCACTGCCCCAGTTCAGTCACAGTCCTCCAACTCATTCATAAGTATATTCCCCAGCACACACTGGTGCACAAGATTATATTAGTGAGATATGAATATGGCCAGGTAAGAGAGAGAATTTGAGGATACTAGCTGCAGGCTGTAGGGATTAACTTCTTCCATGATTCCAAAAGTACTTCATCACAGACAGGGTGACAAACCTACAGAATGGACTACTTGAGTTTGCAGTGGTTATGGAATTCACAGAGGCATTCAATAGGACATAGAGCTGGTGGATAAAGGGTAAGAAGAAAAGTAAGGATGGGGGGGAGATAGACTTTTACATGCACTAAACTGAAGAAAAGGTAGTTTTACAGTTGACTTCTGCAACCAAGCAAAGGTAATGTAGTGTAATAAATTAGTGATATCTCTTTTTTCAAAAAAACATAAGGTGCAGATTCAATTAAGCCTACACGATTCACCACAAACATGTGCATGTTGCATTAGACATGCACACAGTAGTGGCACAATTTGTATTCAATATGTGGCTGTACATGCTGTGAAGAGCCATGCAAGCATGGTAAATATCATGGCATGCTAATTATATCATAAGCACCTGAATTATATGCTAATTAACCAAGCCAAGATGGAGGAGCTATCCAACAAGCTATAAAGCAATTGTGTACACACATTGCAGGTTTTGGCTTCAGATTCCAAAACCTATTGCAATATAGCCACAGAAACTACTCTACACAAAAAGAATGTAAGGACTGCTGTTGCTCTTCTGCATGTGTATGTGCAACAGGCCCGAGTCTATGGTGCTGCTGTTGCTAACAGATCTTGTAGAAGAAAGAGAAGGGTGTTTAGACCCCATTTGACTTTTCATAGTTTGCATGAGGTGGAAACTATAGAGCACTACAGGGTGGATACACACATATTTCAAGAACTCTGTCATCCTCAATGGAGATCAAGGACCAACTGACAAGAACCCATACCTGTGGAACTAAGGTATGCATAGCACTTAGAATATTAGCTACAGGAACCTTCCTGTGACCAGCAGGGGATATGCTTGGGGTGTCACAGGCATCGGCATCCAAGAACCTCCATCAATTCCTGAATGTTATGCTACAACATGCCGGTGACTACATATTTTTCTCCCCATACACCTGAGGACAGAGCTACAGCTGTGCAAGAGTTCTACCCTGCAGCACACTTTCATGAAGTCCTCGGTGTCATAGACTACATGCACATTGAAATCAAAGCACCACACAGAGAACAGAAAAGGGTGTCCATAAACAGAAAGGACTTCCACTTCATTATCTTCCAGGTCATGTGTAATGCTAAGGGAGTCATTCTGAATGTGTGTGCTGGCAATCCCGGCGGTTACCACAACTCCCATATCTGGCACAACTTTCAACTCTACCAGAGGTTTTCTGGGGAGGATATTCCACAAGGTCATTTAGCTGGGTGATGCAAGGTATGCACCCAAACTGTGGCTGATGACGCCAATCAGAAATGCACACACATACACCAAGAAATATCATAGAGCATGTGTCTGGGCTGCTGAATTCATGGTTTTGGTGCATAGATACATCAGGGGAAGTCCTGCAGTACAATCACAGTACTTGTGCTGAAAATGTCTCTGTCTGTGCCATCCTTCACAATATTACCCTGAGAAAGCACTTCAGTAGGATCACCAAGGGGAAGGGGAACACCTTCTATCACCATTGAGATCAACACAGCCACATGCAGGTGAGGAGTCAGAGGGGGAACCACCTGCTGCTGTGGGTGTAGGCAGATGTAAGCATGCACAATATGCCCTCAACCTAGCCAAGAGGCAATGGATATCACATATGCTCACCACCTAAGAAAGTACAACTTTCAACCTATGCACATGCATACAGTAAAATCAATGCCAGGCAGTGTTCACAAACTTTATTTACTCATGTAATGGCTGTGTACTGCTAGCATCACACAAAGGCAGCCCTGAATTAAAACTCTTGTAACTACTGGACTATCAAAGTAAGTGTTGAACCGGGAACAGGAAAATAAATGTCTAAGAACACAAATGAATGGCAGTACTGTTACTTGCTAATGTACCTAAGTAGAAGGTGGGTGAGTTTTACAGCAATGACATCAATATGTGACAGGACTGACGTATATCAATAGATGTGTTCTCTATCAACTCATAGGCCTCATGCATCAAAGATACACACAATACAAAAACATGTAGGAAAGCAGAACAATTCTCAGAAGAGCATAACAAACACAGACATACAAAGCACTCAGTCAGCTGTGCACCCTGAGCACCAGACAAAAGACTTACGTATCCATGAATCCAAAAGACTTAATCAAGGATATGGCACAGTTATCATTATTTGCACATGGTGTTGTTTTGGGGGGTGGGGGAGCAGGAGGCCAAGGCTAACACAAAAGGTAGTGAGTGTGTGTGAGTAAGTAACACAGACAGGCAGAAAATTAGATAAATTATCAAATGGCCAGTGAGACAGAATAAGCTGCAAGTCTCACAAATGACCCATGTACTGTTATTTGTTTGTGTTTGTATGGGCAATTAAGGTGAAACATGTGTGTGAGTGTCTGCAAGAACACAGCCAAGCTTTGTGCTAGCTCTACATCCTGGCATGTTGTACAGGTGTGAACCTTGCATGGTAGAGGTAACAGTTCATCATCATTGCCCCTGACCATGAGAATTGGCTATGCCAGGAGTTGCACTGGCATCTCCATGTTATGGTCAGATGTGCTGTTGCTACCTGAATGTGACTAATATCTGCTGGAGAAGTTTTCCTCATGAGTACACCCTGGGTCATGACCCCATGGCCTACCACATCTGGGTGTGGACACCTCAATAACTGACAGAGCAGTGGATGTAGTGCCACTCTGGGGCCAAGACTGAGCACTGCCACATTGGCTAACATCAGAGGATGATGCTGACCTACATCCATGTGGATGTTGTCCCCCTCCCAAAAGATGTTCCATCACAGACATGGCCTGTTCCATCGTGTCACTAACCTGATCCATTGAATCGGCCACACAGTGGAGGCAGCCATGTATGTCAGCCTGTGCCACATCTACAACCTAAGCATGTCCTCTGAGCCCTCTATGAAGGCCCTAAACATACATTGAGTGGCACGTAATGACACACCATGATCAGGTGGAAGGTGGAAAGCAGGCCTCCTCTGAGCACCCTGAACAACCCACCTGCATGGCACTTCATCCACACTTTGGCTATGTCAGAGTCAACCAGCACTGAAGCCACAGTAGCCACACTACCTTGATCAAGTGTGTTGCCCTCCACCTGTCCAATATCTGAGGGCTCAGTGAAATAGGTATGCATTGACCTACTGAGTGTGTCTGAGGGAACTACAGGGGATGGCTGCATGTCATCCTCAGTGACAGATTCAATCTCTGCACCCCTCGATTGTGTCTCTATTTGACCACCATCATCATCAGAGTCTACCTTCGTATACTCTGACATCAAGTGGTTAGAGTCCTGCACTTCCACTGTCAGGATCTCCTGTGATAATAGGATCATAGGATCATAGAATCATAGGAGGTTACTAGGCTATTGGCACTGAGGCCCTTATAAGCCTAGCCAAGAGTTTAGCCCATGTTTAGACAAATCAGCACCCAATGCCCCTGTCCAGCAGGGACATGGGTTGAATCTCAGGGGTATATTTTCTCTTTCCCATCAAGTTATCCAGGTTGCACTTAAAAAGGGGTAAAGAGGTACTCCGCTTGATATGGAGAGGAAGTCTATTCCACAGATGGGGAAGTCTCTGGGACACAAATCTGTCCCGCCAACAAGTCTTTTTGTCACAGACCAGGCTGAGGCCGCACATGTGGGTTTACTCGAGTGGAGCTTAACTTGCAGATATCCAGCAATCCCATCAAGGTGGGGTTGGTGATCACCTTGTATGTCAGAGGAGTCTTTATGAAACCAAGTAAAGGGATGGGGCTTTTTGCCTAAAATAAGCAATAAACACAAAAATGAAATTAATACTACACTAAATATTTAAAACAATTTATGTGGTAACAAACTAACACGTGTCACCCTATTGTAGATGGTACAGCAATATGCACACTCATTACATCCACCTCATACATACAGATAAATGCATATATCTGACAAATGGTCATCAATAATCAAAGAAAACCTTTTGGCTTACCATGTGCAGATGACTCCACCCTTGGCAGGGGGGATGGTCATGGAAGAAATAAATAAAGGTAAGGACACAGACATCACAATTGCAGTAACACAGGAGGACAGTGAATGCACAATTTTACTTATGAGTCTATTAAGAATAACTGACACTTGACTGACACGTCCACCCACAGGCCATGTGTATTGAACAAATATGTCCTTAAATCTATTAATTTATCAATAGGTTCATAAAATCATCCACAGGAAGTATTAGTTAAGTTTATCTATATTTTACTATACAAGCAAATCTTAAAACATTACATATTCAAGCTTACATGGAAGCTCCTCCTGTCACATACTTGTCCTCCCAGAAACATCAGCACTGAAATCAATCACATGTTGGTGTACAGTTTCCACTGAGCCCTCTGGGTCTCTGACAGTGGACAGGAACTCTTCATTTGGTGTCAGTGGTGGCTCAGTAGCTCCCCCCCCCATAGCCAGTTGTTCATGGGTAATTGAAGCTGCTCTCCTCCAGGTAGATGAAATCCTATCAGTAGCCCTACAACACACCTGATCATAAGCCCAGGTACAACCCCCTACTACTTTGGCATCATTGACTATCTGGTGCCAAATTTGCACTCTGGCAGCCATATCCCCAAGTCCTCACCCAAGCAGAAAGACATTATGGTGCCCGAACACCTGTACTATGATGTTGTTTTGCAGGGTCACTGAAAAGCGCTTTACGTGGATTTGTATCCTTGGGTTCCATAATCCTATGTGACATAAAACAGAGAAGGATACAACACATAAATATCACATAATAAAATTTCTGGTTATATACAAATATTTTTCAACATTAAGCAGTGGAGACACACATGCCAGTTATTAAAAAAAGATTACTCACACACAAACCAACATTTCATCAAAAACAAGGAATACCACTTTAGTAATATATTGTTTCCCACCGAAACAACAGGATGACTACACATTTTCAAGAGAAGACCTCTTGAAACACAGTTTTGTTGTGGCAACACACAAATGGTAGTTCGCTCCTCCACCTCCAAAATAATAAACAAATGAAAGTTTGTACAAACCAAGGAATACCACATAATTCAGTTGTTATATATGCTTTCAACATAATTCTCACTGCTCTGAGAGTTGACATCAAAAATGGTTAGAATTTCATTAGGATGCCTTCTACCACACCAGGTATGTTTAGGGCACATTAGTTTATGAAATAAATATGTTGATCAGAATCATTAGCCTTATGTGTTACAAAAGATATCCTACATGAAATGTGTCTAGTTACTTTCCTAAAAGAAGTCTCAAGTAATTTTGGATTATATCCCTTTACCGCCATTGTTATGACTTGTTCTGGAGGGGGTTCTTTTCTCAGTCTTTGGGCCCTTAAAATTTCCTCATGTGAAAAATAGTTTATTAAATGCAAGGGTGGGCACCACTGTAAAGTCAAACAGTTTGTTTCAGTGGGTATTCTAAAAAGACTAGAACTCAAAGTTGCGTTTTTTTCTCCAGCAACTGCACATCTGAAAAAGCTGCCTGATTATTTTATATGATAAGTGAAGGAGACTGCATATGAGTTTATGGTAATATCTTCATAAACTTTATATAAATTTTGTTTACTGCCTGTAATAATCAAAACTGTTTATACATCATCCAGAAATAAAATTTATACATAATAAAATGCATTTTTAGAGTAATCTTTGTTTATTCTCATGAACAGATTACCAGATTAAGATATATGATTCTCTTATATTGCTGTCCCATGTTTTTATGTAATAGTCACTATTGTGCAGGGAAATAAATACATTCTGGGCAAAATTCTGTTTCTGTTGTTGCTGCTGTGGTTGTTTCTTTCCCCCACAAATTCTGCAAGCTGTCAAGAAGCATAAAATCAGTGAATATCTTGTCGTGCCAAACCAAACTGCATACAAGGAACATAAGCTAGTCACATCTACTATACCTAAATGAAAATCTCCTTGGCATTATACTCCTGCAACTTTATGCCAAAAATGTCCGTGTTGTGAATGTACAATAAAAGTTGATTGCAAAATAGTTGAAAGAATTTGTCTGTGAGGTACATGTTTCTGTAAAATACTCCTAACTTCAGAATGCTGTGAAACAAAGGTAGTCATGGCTGCCTCACTATAAGCATACTAATATTTTTGTCATTTTAAAGGTTCTTTTCATATGATTTCTTCAGTAGGTTATTTACAGAACCTTGCACCCTCATTCTCCGACTTATTTAATAACTTTAATCATATGAAGGAATATAGTTCTTCAAATATTAACAAACCATTATCTCCCACCACCTTATGGTTTAATTTTGTGTTTACTGCCAATTAGAAGCCTTAATGTATTCAATTTATTGTACTTAAGTTAAAAAAAAAAATCACCTTTCATTTTGTCCACTTTCAAAAATTATTTTCTATATCTTTTCTAGATAGGTCATGGAATGTATTGGTATCTTGATAACTAAATGGTGGCTCAAACACAGAACATTTGAAGAGAAATTTTTGTTGTCCAATACAATATAATGTAAATTGTTCTTAATTAACTTTTTTTCCTTATCATGAGCAAAATAGCATCCAAGAAATGTTTATTCCTATCAGTCTTCATATGTCTGACCAAATTTCACCCTCATTTGTAGGGTCTGTATTACAAGATTGAAACTTCAGTTAAACAAATAACTAAAAATCGATCTTGTAATATCGAAACCAAAAAATGTGGAACAGCCAAATTTATTTATTTTATTTTATTTATTTTACATTTGTTTACCGGGCTAGTCCAACTGGATATAAATCCGTTTTCAGCAGAGGCCCGGGGAGAAAAGCTCCACAATGGTTAATACATTAATTCATTTACATAATGAAAATACAATTTTGTAAAAGGTACTTAAGCAGGGAGAAACAAAATACAAACAGAACAATTAAACAATAATGAAAGAATGGAGGAAGTAGAAAAATAGAATTAATAGAGGTAAGCATACAGGAGGTGATAGAAAATATAGGATCTGGAGATGAGAGAAAAGAGAGAACAATTAGTGAGCAACATCAAAAAAAGGCAGGGGATAAAGGATTTAGTGTGGTTTGGTACAAGGACATAGCCAATGAGTGTTAAAGTATTGTTTAAGGTTAGTTTTGAATTGGTGGGGAGAGGTAGCTAGTCTTAGGTTGTTTGGAAGGGCGTTCCATAGTTTTCCGATGGAATTGGCAAAAAGAGCATCACCACCTGAATTATTGGATTTCGTTGTATGAACCAGGACACTATTAGAGGATCGAAGACTATTTAGATTAGAGTAGGGGGTTAAAAGATTGTGTAGTGAGGGGGTTTTTTCTGGCTCTTTGATAATTTTATAAGCTTCAGTAAGTTGGTTAAACTTGAGAAGGTTGGGGAGTTCTAACCAGCCTAGTTTTCTTAGGTTAACGCAATGATGAGTTCGATAAGGTTTCCCAGTTACAAATTTGGCAATATGGTTATAAGCTACAGAGAGTTTATTGAGCTCAGTTTTTTTGAGGAAGGAAAGTACCGGAGAAGCGTAAAGTAGGGTGGAGAGAAGGTGAGTACGTGCTATAGTTAGTTTAGTATGGGGCATAAGAAAGTTCTTAATTCTATACATGGAACCAAGTTTCTTGTTAACAGTTTTTATAGTTTGGCTAATGTGAATATCGAATTTGAGCTTGTGGTCAATTGTGACTCCTAGTAGTTTGGTGTTAGAAACAGGCTCAATGATGGTCCCATTTGTGGACTGAACGTGGAAGGCCGTATTATTAAAGAGTGGAGGGTGTTGCCCTAAAGAAGAGGCTAGGGTGGGGAGAATTAGTAGTAGGTTAGTTTTTTTCGGGTTTAGGATAAGTTTCCATTCAGTGAACCATAATTCCACTGCAAATTAACCCAGGGAAACACTTCCCTTGGCTGTTATGTGGATTATGCCCTTTTCTCCAATTTGGAGTGACCTCAGAGCTATTATATTTAGTTGGGAGGTGCACAGCCCCCCACTTGATGTTGTATTTAAAGTTTTTTTTTGATGCGGCCAAGGGAAGTGTTTCCCTGGGTTGCATCGACCGTTTGACATTTTTAGGTTTTGATATTAAGAAATCAATTTTTAGTTATTCAAGTAACTAAAGTTTCGATCTTGTAATATAGATGCATTTGTAGTAGGTACACTTGCAAGTTTTTAATCTCTTTCCCAAATATGTGCCAGTACTGGGTGAAAGGGGTTGATCTGCTAAATTATCAACAGTTAATTCTCTGTTATGGGTATAATAATATTGTCAATAATTTCATTTTCCTCATAATTTCCTTTTGGGTTTGCATTACACTTCTCCCTCCATTACCCAAGGGTTACACAGATCTGTCACTCTTAGAGATTTATGGTAGTTCTAGTTTGTTCTCCATTAAGTAATTGTAGCTTAACAATTTAAACTTTGACCAATTGGTATCAACCAGTGTCAGAGAAGCATATTCTGAATTTCATCTAATTCAAAAGGACACATTTATTAATACCGATGAGACAACAGTGCTACAGTAGACATCCTTGATCCAATCTAGGATCAAATGCTATTTTGTACTCTATAGCCTCCAGTCAAGCCATTTGCAGCAACTTGAAATGCTCCAAAAATGTAAATTAATAGTGTGTTAGATCTTGGGCTTTTCAGAAACTGATTCAGGTATCGTCATAGAAATGGTGCATAGTGGAAGAAAGGCTTCAGGAATTGTCATTTTTCTAATACGATACTTAAGAGACTACTTCTGCCTAGTCTATAAAGGAATGTCAATTCCAGATCTGTTTGAAATTCTATACCAGGAATACATTAGTAAGTGAGCCAACCCCAAATTCAGGATCCTAATAATAAAAATATTTGTTGTAGTAAAAGCAGCAGATACATTATGCAATGCATCCAAGATAATGCAATTAGCATCTCCTAAAATTGGAACAAGCTATCCATTATTATCTGCCCTCAGAAATAATATTGTCTCTCTTCCTTAGCCTCAGATGCTAACTTCATGTTTCATGTTTGAATTGATCAGCCTAATGAGTTCTTTTTAGATTTTTGTAGACCTTCTTTATAGCATCTTTAATAAAGGAATTTTATACTGAAAATAAAAATGCATTCTTAGAGTTGTTACATATGCAATAGATTAGCATATGAAGCTGTAAACTTCTCTCGGATTGCACTTTCATGTTATTTTATGTAATAATCAAATTTGCAATGGAAAAAAATGTTTCCCAGACAATTCTTTTTCTCACAAATGCTGCAAACTGTCAAACTCTATAAAATGCGTGACTGGCTTGTGGTGATAACCTATGATGGATGCAGGTATATGGGCTAACCACTGTGCCCAATTTAAAATCTCCTTGACATTGTGTCTAATCTACAATAGAAATTTCTTAAAATAACTCTCAGAATTTGTCTGTGAGATACACATTTCTCTGAAATACTCTTCCCACCTCTGAAGTTATAGATCTATCTGTGTAAGCAATCTTTAGGTACCTTTAGAATGTTTTGAAATAAAAGTAGTCATGGGTGCCTAATTATAAGAATATTACAGTAATTTAACAGGCCTGCTTCAGATTATTTCTTCAATAGATTGTTTAAACAACTTTATACCCTCATCATATAGGACTTTAAAAGTTTTTTCTTTTTGTTAAAAAGTTAATTTATGCTGGTGGAGCACCTTGGTGGTTTGATTAAATTTTTCATTATATTTAGTACTGGTAGGTATAGCTTGATCTATAAACTTTAGCAGCAGGGGGTAGATTCCCATTATATAAATTTCAGCTGAGGTTATATGCGCTGTGGTGATACAAGTAAGTTTGGAGAGCTTGCCAAACACCATGCCTACGTTTGCCTATATGAGAATCTTAAATTTTCAATTATTCCCTGAAGGAGTGCTTGAGATTGTAATGATGAAGGTCACCATTTTTATCAGCTTTAACCACAGATACGATATGAGTGATTCAATTGTAAGCAATTTTAGTGAGAAGAAGATTTAGGATATTCCAACCACTAGCTGCTACCTTACAATTATTTTTTCTAGGGAATAGTCATTTATCAAGTTTAGGAATTTTTTGGTGTAACCGACTTTTGAGGTATAAGTACACCAATTTAGTGATGCATTGTTAAAATCACTCATCATGAAGGAAATATGCATTACTGATAATTTGGGGTATAAATTTAGGAATGTGGTGTGGTCCCTTGGGTACATGTAAGCTATCCGATAGCAGGTTATAAATTGATTTTTATTACATTGAATTGGAGTTCATTGAGTTCAATGTGTGTGTCTTGGAAATTCTGTTTGATAGGGATATGGTTTCTAACATAAAAACATGAGCACATTACTAGGCAAGTGGTCATGTTGACCATAAGATGCATAGTCAGTATACTACTTTAAGGAGACATGCTTAAAATTTTTTGTTACCCTGTTTTAAACTTTTAATAGTGCCAATCTTCCAAATCAAAAAAGACTGTACATGATAATTCTGGTGCAAAATTGTGTCTACCCATTCACTCTATTAAGATTAGTCTTAAAGGTATTCAAAATAGCATTTTGGCCTGTAGAGGTAACTTATTCCATAGACAGGGAGTTAAGTTACTAGCTCAGGTATCTGTATAACCACCGGTTTTGTGAACCAGTAAGAGGTCAGATAGAATTGTATATTTCATATTTCAAAAAGAGAGACACAGATCATCTTGAAGCAGCTTGTAGACTACTAAGTATGAAAAGAATTGTGCCAATGTATCAGGATAATGAAATGATTCAAGACCTTTAAGGTTTTTTTTTTAACTAGAAATGTTTGGAACATTTCCAGATGAAAATAAATGGAGTTGTCCATGCTAAAAGAGGCATTGCATTCAGTGATCATTCTGCTAAGGGAAGAGTACAATGGTAAGACAACATCTCTGAGTCTTCAAAATATTACCTTGGAAATTAACTGGGCCATATGGAAGGATTTCCTGATAATAGTGGAAACATGATGATCATATTGTAAATTCTTATGACCTCCATCTGTCTTAATGGAAGTTAACATTTATAACATATAAGGTGAAACTAGTTAACACAGCAAAAGTAGATCAAGATCAAGGACAGATTAAAACCAAGCAACTAAGTCCTTTAAAAACCTTCTGCAGAACCTCTCGAGTATGAATGCATGGTAAGCATTGACTCCAGGAAAGGAGGGGGTTCTACCTTTACAAAAAAATACAAGTTTAAAGCCATGTCTTCTTATTCTGAAAGAGAGTGTTTATTATGGCAAGTAAATTATGCTTGCATATTTCTAGTAGTCTGTATCCCATTTATTTTTATATTACTTGCCCAGTTTAGTTCAGTTGCATTTTTAACTGTTAACTTTAACATTCCTCTCACCTATGATAACTGTAATATCTTTTTAAATGTTATTTCTAGAAGGTGCTGGAGATACTCATAAAATTGGTCAGCATCTTCCTCATCAGTATCTGTACCTGGAAAATAAATTGCATCATTGTAATGTCAAATAGCTTACCCTGGTGTCTGATTAAGATACCTCTGTCATTTTTGGGGGAGTTGAAGCTAAGCATAGCTTTTGGCAAACGTTTACTACCTATGAGGGCTACACCATTTCCTCTGCATGATTCTTCTCTAATATAGAAGAAGTGGTGAGTATCTGATATACAAGGGCCCACTTAACTTCCAAGATGTCTGTGTTTATTCTTCTTTAATTTAATTAATGACTAACCTGGGCCAGTATTACAATAAGATAACCAAATTTTCATCCAACAACCTGCACCATTTTCATCACTACTTAGCACTCCAACACCTGAAATGGCTGCAACTTACTCAGTTCCTTACACTGTCTCAGCTACTAGTTACATATCAACATGTCCACTAATTTAATGTATTCTACCCTAAACACTATCCTGGAACTTTACTCTCCAGATAGATCTCTCTGTTCTGCTGATAAACACCTACTTATGATACAATGTTCAAACAAAACACTACAGATATCCCTTATTCTAACTACATTTCCAAATTATGAGACTCTAGTCTTCTTCCAATCAAACTAATACAATACATAAACTTTTAAATTTACAATAAAACAACTCTATGACTCCTGGATATGTCCATGTGATGGTAATGGATAAAAAAAATTGTCTCTACATTCTAACCACTTCTATCAAACCTAGCTCTTTTTCATCATTTGTCTTCATTGTGGTTGACTCACCAAGACTATTTTGTATATCATTAATATAAGCACAAAAGACACACTCTTCCCGCCCACAAAACACTGTCCTTAAAAATGGGTGCAAGAATGGTGATCACAAAAGAGGACATCTGCCAAAAACGAAAAGATAGCTCAATAATGATGCAACAAGTGCTCCTGTCCATCAACAATAGCCACAGAAAAAGCAGGCTATACTTGCTTCCTGTCCCCCATATCCTAGCTTAAAATGCAGCAGTTAGAACATGTATCCTGTCTTCAATGGGAAAACAGTTTGAGGACAGAGCAATCCCAGAATGAGGCCCAGAAAAAAATATATAACTGACAGAAGAGATGCACATCTAGACAGAAGGCAAGAAACCTGTTTGTAATCACCCATCCCTACCTTACCTCCAGCATCATTCAGTGGATGAGTACAATGCATGTCATCCAAACATAATCAAGCAGTACTTTCTTTATTCTATGCAAATGTAACCTGTACAACTGGGTAGAAAACCACACAATTCCCTGGTTTAGCATTCTTGTCCCTTATGGATAGGGCTAACATGTAAATGCTCTGCCTGGCTCTGGAATATTAATACTTAAAATAGGAATGCAGGGCTACACTTCTAAAGATTCTAATGGATCAACAGCCTACTAAGTACCTACACGCTTATGAAATAATATACATCACCCAGCAGCACATATTAACATGAGTAATAGGCAGTCAGCAAGCATGTTTGTATAGGTATAGCTCTCTCTCTCTTTATGTATATATATATATATATATATATATATATATATATATATATATATATATATATAGGTGTGTGTGTGTGTTTGTGTATGCAAATATATATACACACACACACACATAAATATATATATATATATATATATATATATATATATATATATATATATATATACATCTATCCTTCTATCCATCTCTCTCTCTCTCTCTCTCTCTCTCTCTCTCTCTCTGTATATATATATATATATATATATATATATATATCAATAGATATAGATAGATATAGATGTGATGAGATGTGTGTGTGTGTGTGTGTGTGTGTGTGTGTGTGTGTGTGTGTGTGTGTGTGTGTGTGTGTGTGTGTTTATGCATTCATTTATTTATTTATTTAGCAGGAAGGTTCATCTGGGAAACAAGATCCTTTTCAGTGGAAGCCTAGGTGGAAAAGCTCCAAAAAAGTTGTAATAGTATTACATATATAGATATCATAAAGACCATGCAGGTAATATTTGGTAGCATTACATACAAAGCCCCATGAGAGTTATTTACAGCCATACCATTACTTATTAAGTGAGTATGAATAAAGCAGATAATTCTGAAGTAATAAATGTATTTTGCAACAACATAATCAGCGCACAGTGCATTTAAGTAGTAGTACATTAGGTCAGATATAATTGCATGGATTTTGCCATGAGAAGAATAAAAGACAGAAAAAATAAGAGAGCACAGAAAGTTACTGGCATGTATGTGTACATAGAAGACATAATTTACACATAATTTAACTTAGCAAAGATATATATGTATGCATATATATATATATATATATATATATATATATATATATATATATATAAATATATATATATAGAGAGAGAGAAAGAGAGAGAAAGCGATAGATATGCACACACACATGCTTACACACACACACACACACACACACACACACACACACACACACACACACACACACGCATACACACACATTAACCAGACGAGCTGTGAAGGAGAGGCATTCAGTATACTGCATCTGTTGTGCTTTTCCTGCAAACAAAAAAACATCTGCTCCAGCCAATGCAACGAGTTCCCTACCTTCACTGTTGGCCAGTCAGTTCCCATGATAACTCAATACTATTAATGTGTTACTTTTAATGAACTAGCTTTTGAAAAGTGGACTGTCTTGATTTAGGATCACACATTAATATAACCCCATATTATCTGGATAGTGTTATTTCAGTAAAAATGTTGAAATTAAATAATCAGCACATTATATCCACACCTTTTAATTTGTACATTATCCTGTTTTTTTTATTATATTTGTATTCCCTTTCAAATATAAAGCAATTCACTTGAGAAAGGCAAAAAGTAGACAACATTTAAGTTCTGTTCACTTTGAAACATTCTCTTAGTTTTTTACCTGCTGCAATTGGGGTTCTAATTCCAAAAATATTTCATAAATCAATGCAGTCATAAAAAATAAGAAGAACATATTTACAGAATAATCTGCTAACTGTTCTTATCTCTGACAAATAGCTTATTAAACTACTTTGGTGAAATAAATAAACTTCCAACCTTCTTTACACAGCAGCCAAGGTGTGGGATGTTTTTAACTAAATTGTTTAATTTTTTTTTAATCTTTATTTATACTTAGTTGACTAGATTAGTCCCATTAAGCTTACATACGGTTGTACAAGCACTCAACTTCCAAGCACTCTACGACTAATGCCAAGGGCTCGTGTGCCTTGTACTTCATAGAAGCTGTGCTTACCACTCAAACTCCAATATGTGTTTGGGCAACCAGCTGCCACACCTTAAACAAACACATTGTATGAGGTACAGTGTAGTAAGTGCAGCAGTCATTGAGGGTAGTGGGATGAGATGTGGGAGGAGATTAGACCAGTGATCCAGATTATTATAGGCCTATGCAGATTCATAGGGTAGGTATTGGGAGGGCTAGTTAGTTGGTAAGATAGGGCTAGTGGGAATTAGAGTACTTGCCTTTTCTTGCAAGCGGCAGCAAGCAAATGTGTAGTGAGCTGCCAGCACACAAGATCATGTAGTAGAGCCACAGCAGCCTCTTTTCGTGGGATACCTGATAATGGTATTTACTGAAGAGGGGGGATTTGATCAGGGAATCATAGAAATTCTACTACCCTTTTCAATAAATGTCATTTTTTTTGTTTGTTTTAGTAACCGCTTGGACTTCTACTAACTGAAGCAAATGTGGCACCTTGGATAAACATTTTATATTAAGGATGGCACACTCGTAACTGCAGCACCCCCCCCCCCCCATATGTGATATTGCAATGCCAGCATCAGAAGATGAACTTAAATACTTGGTGTGGATAAAGAATCCAAGAGTTGTTTCACCTTCCAGTACCAAAAGCTTAGCTGAAATGAGCATTTGCAGAGCAGCTTAATTTTTTTTTCATATAACATGTTTATTAAAACAGAACAAATAATCAACATACACATTGTGTGTCATACCTTTAATTACATTGTCAAAAGACCATCTAAGAACACTGATTCTCTTATTTCAAGGCCATGTGCTAAATCCGTTACCTGACTATTAATATTATGTTTGAATGAGTCTTAGAACTTGAATAACCCAAAGTGTACTGGAAACGTATTCCAAATTTCAGATAATCTTATGGTTATAAAGGAATATCTAATTATTGCTCTAAATATCAGCATGCTTAATTTTAACCCTTTATTTCTCAAAACACAACTTGGTTGATATGGTTTTATATTTAACTTTGTATTATCTCAATAATGAAAGCCTTATATTGCAGAATAAATTAACCTCTTATATAATGATACCTTAAAGTAAATAAATGAGGTGCATCATTGTATGGTTTGCCCGCTTTTCTGTAATATTTTCTGGGTAACTCTTTTTTGTACTGATTCTAGAGACTGCAACTGTCTGATGCTATAAATACAAAAAGTTATTACTGTAGTCTATTAAAGAGCTTATATATGATTTGTGAAATGTCAAATGTAAGTGTCTTTTGTAGATAAATGTTTAATCATTAGACCCAGTACTTTCAATGCTTTGTATCTCCAAGTACCAAAATGTATTTGTAATGAAGAGTTAGCTGATCTTAACATGTTAAAGTCTTTAAAAATGCTGACTTCTTTTTATATTAATGATTAGAATAGAATCAGTTCTTCAACAGCTGATTTACCAACATATGTAACATACCATTTGTCTATTCTTAATTTGAGAACAATAGAGTATGCCCAGGTAACTATTTCATTTGGATAATTGCCAACAGCTCTTATTTTATGGAATGGATGCAAACTCAGTTTTAAATGTTCTAGGCCCCAAAATAGACTCTTGTGAACCACCCATCAAGACCGAAAAAATAACCTAACCAGTTCTAATTATTACTACAGACTGAGACCTCCCAAATAACCAAGATTTGATACATGTGATTATGTATGGATTAATATTTGCATTACTGATAGAGTTAATATTCATTGAATGTCAAAACCATATCTAGGAATACAAAAACAGTGGTCAAACCAAATTCTAAAGCCAGTGAAATTTGATCATAAAATTTAACTATGTTAATGAAGGTAGGTTTACCTTTAATGAACCAATATTGGTAAACATTTACTAAGGCCAATATGTTCCTATTATCATTCATGATACCAATGAGACAATGCTCAAAGATTTAACCAATAACCAATAAAAAGGACAGACTGATAGGCTTGTAATTACTGACATTGTCTCTATTTCCCTTTTATATATATTTCTGACTTTGTCCCTCCCAAGGCCAAATAAGCAGAGGACCCAAGGAACATAACATAAATAGCAATAAATTCTACTTTCAAGAGAAGAATCATTGCCATTTCCCACTTGACATTCTACTTCTAAAATTAGATTCTTTTTATCTGTAATGTAATGTTTGTACAAACGGAATGTTCTTTACTTCATACCATCCAGTGTACCAAACCAACGGTCTCTCGTACATCACCTGTCCCAAGTTCTACTCACCCCTTACCTCTCTGTTCTCTAGTTTTTTTTTTATCTCCATGCCCCAATCTTTCCCTTCCCTGAACATTTTTGTCTATGGTAGCATCAAAAATTAAGTACTTTCACTGTTTCTCTGTGTCAAACTTAACCATAACTATCCAATCAGTTTCAGCATTACACTGTCCTACTTTACCAAAGTTTGACTTTACACTATTTCTGTCCTAGCCCTCTTCACCCTTAACAAAGTGCTACCTTTCTCTCAAGTTTTTCCACAGAATCACTGCTTCCCAACTCTGTCTCACTCTTCCCTAATCCTCTTCCTGTCTTAGAGTACTCTAAAAAACGTATTGTTTGACTGACTACCTCCAGCTACTTTATATCCAAGACATTTACCTGTCTAACTGATTATTTTCTTAGCTAACTTTTCTGACCTGGCACAGCCCACTCCATTCCCCTACCCTGCCCTCATTCCCACCCACCCCTTGATACTCTACAATTATATTCTAACCTCCCTGTAAACCCCCTCCTCTTTCCCACCAATTTAGCCAGTAACATTACTTCCCACTTACCCCTCCCCTACCTTCCTCTGCATATCCCTATTTCTCAAACGCCTCTCACTTCCACTTACCTCTGTAGTGCAATTTCAATTTCCCCCTCCATATCGCTACCTAACCTTGCTTTATTTCTGTTTTTTGTTTTTTTCTCCCACTTCTTACCCACTGCACATCCTTCAACCTTTCTAGCTTTCTTATATAGACTCTCTACAACAGACATTTCCTGTCTCCACTTCTTTATAACATACCCACAAATACAAACAACATGTTACAATACTTCCTCTTAACTCCCCTTCTGTTCCTCCTCACTGGTTTAGCATCTTATCACACTAACCTACCTTACCCTCCACTATTTCCTACTCTTACCCAGGTCTCATCCACCCATAACAAAATCCTACACTTCTGTATCTCATAGGTTCATAGATAGGTACTAGGCAATTATAAGCCTAGCCAGAGTGTGTCGACTTTCACCACCCCATTGATTAATTAACTGATCCTCTGTCAAGCAGAGACAATGAAGTGATCCCAGGGGTGTATTTTCTGTTACCCATCCACTCGTCAAGATTTCTCTTAAAGAGTGTTAGTAAGGGACTCTGCCTAATGTAGTTTGGAATTTTGTTCCAAAGCATGGGGCATCTTTGTGATAGGAACCTATCCCTCCAGCATGTTCTATTTATTGTTGTGGCAAGGTTTAGCTCAATAGAGCATGTGGCTCGCAGTGACTTGTATTTCTTTAGGTGGAGCATGTCCATTAATTCTGAGTTGGACATGGCTTTGTAAGTCAGGCAGAGATCACCTCTCAGTAAGCGATATGCCACTGAGTACAGCCGGAGATTTTTCAGTCGGGCTGCATAGGACATATGTTTGAGGCCACTAATTCTCTTGGTGAGGTACTTTTGTGGTCTCTCCATCTGTTGGAAGTGTCTTGTGAGGTTCATCCTAAATGGGGCATTGTACTCTATGATGGGTCTGATGAGTGATGAGTTGAGGGGCACAATAATCTCTTTATTTCTAGATGCAAACCCTTTAGTAATTAGATGGGCCACATAGAAGGATTTCCTAACTACTTTGGCAATATGATTGTCAAAAGACAGATTACTATCTCCCTGGGTGCCCAGATCTCTTATTACCTCTTCTGTATTAAGGGGGCTGCCACCTATGTGGTAATTCATGGTAATCTCCCTGTCTCTCTTCAATTCTTACTATATACAATTTCACAAATTAAAACATGTCAGTCCCCCTCTATCTCTTCCCCAAAACACAAGTTCAAATCCACTACTCTCTGTTTCTATTATTCAAAACCAACCTTTCATCCTAGAAGATGCCTACTTGATGGGGATATCTATCCCAACACTGGGCCATCCCTTCCCCCCAACAATACCACCACAACTAACAGGCACCAGATCCCCCCCCCCTCCAACTAAAGATCTGTCTGTTTACTCAATTAACCATCAAAGTCTTCCTAACAAAACATCTGAACTACAGGCTTGGGTTGCCCACCACTCTCCACATATCTTAACACTCTCAGAAACCTGGCTCAAACCTGTCAAAAACTCAGAAATTCTACCCCCCTCCCCCCAGTTATAACATTTTCTGGCATGACAATCTCTCCAAAAATTGGGGAGGCATTGCTGTCATGTACTCTAAACTGCTCAACCTCTCCCCCCTCTCCCTACCCCTACTTGACTTCTCCTGTGCAGAATTTATCTTTCTCAAATGCAACCTTAACGGACACAAAAAAATTGCCATGACATCTGTTTATATACCTCCTGGTAACAATATTCCAATTCTTGAATCTATCTTATCCTGGATCCCCCAACATCTATCTTATCAGATGATCATACTAGGTAATGTCAACACTGACTGGAATAAACTCTCCCCCCACTCCCCTACAATTAGTATCAACCTCTTTGGCTTTAGTTGACCAATTTCTGCTCCCACCTGCTTCAACAAAAACTCCACCCTTGATTGGATTTTAACTTTCAAGCCTAAACATTACCATAATCCCTCTACTTTACCAGACGTGTTAAGTGATCACCAGCTAATCTCAGTACTAAGACTACCTCCCCAAACTCCTTAAAGCCATGTTTATAGAGACTGCTGCTTCCTGTCCAAATTCATTGCAGAAGCGTTCAGTGACCATCTTTCCCTTATAAATTGGAATCACCTATATACTCTTCTTCTAAATTAAGCCATTCTTGACTTTAAGCAATATTTTCCTCAACAAACTAAACAGTCTTGCATCAAACAGGAACATTAGGATCAAACCTAATCCAGCACCCTGACTCTCTAAAGATACCTTAGCCACCATAAAACCTAGACACAGTAGCAGGTAACAATTGATAAAGACAACAATTTCTTTCCACCTTAAATTCAAAGAGCTGAGAAACTTTACAAAAAACTCACCATTCAAGATAAAAAAAAATTCTATCAAGAAGTGCAATCCACCCACACTTCAAACCCTAAATAATTTTGATACACCATAAACAATATTCTCCACCCAGGTAAACCTTCTATAACCAACCCTTTCCCCTGTAAAACTTCTCTTGAAAGCGCCACCTTACTAAACAACTACTTTATTGAATCTACCTGTTTCTTCTACCTATATTAAATCCTTCTTGCAGCAACTTAAACCATGTTATCCTTCCCTTGAGAAACCCCCAATTTCTCAAACTTGCAGCGAGTTCTATAGCATAGCCCATCTCTAGCCTTATCAAAGAATCTTCACTCCCAGAAATTTGAAAATACTTTTATGCTATTCCACTGAACAAATAAGGAAACTTCACCAATCCTTCTAATTTATGCCCAATAGCCATCCTCTCCTATCTCTCTAAAATTCTAGAGAAATGCATTCATGGTCAACCTCTTAAATATCTACTTCAAGAAAATCTCTTTACCCCCTCTCAACATGGATTTAGACTACATCACAGCACATCTACAGCCCTTCTATCCTTCAGCTAGAGTATAGCAGAGGCTAGAGATATCAATAAACTGATATTATGTATTTTTGCGGATCTCTCAAAAGCATTCAACATGATCTCCCACCCTAAGCTTCTTAATAAACTTACTGAATGTAACCTCTCCTCATCCATTGTCCTCTGGTTCTCTAGCTATCTTAATAACAGACAGCAATCCATTAGATGGCAGTCCTTCTGTTCACCTTTCTTACCTATCCAAACTGGTTATCCCCAAGGATCCATTCTAGGCCCCTTCTCTTTAATATTTTTACTAACAATCTACACTCAGCCTCCTGCACCTCATCACTAATCCAGTACACCAATGCTTCTACTCTAATTACCATCTCCGATAACCCTTCCAAACTTCATTCCCTCAAACAGATGTCTTTTAACACCATTAAACACTGATTACTTGATAACCAACTCATTCTTAACCAAAAGAAAACCAAACTTCTTCTTTTCCTTCCTACATTTATGTGCAACCTTAAAACTTCCTTCAGTCTCTCTTCCCTAGACAACACCATCATTCATGCTGAATCCCATACCAAACGTCTAGGAATTATAATTGATGAGCAACTGAAATTTGACCTCCATATCCAGCAATCATCAAAAAGACCAGTCAAAAACTTGGATTAATGTATAGAAACAAAAAATTCTTATCTATTTCTCTTGCGCAAGCCTACATCTCCCCTGTCTACTCTACACTTCCCCAATATTTACCCACCTACAACTAATCTTTTAATCAAACTTGAACAAATTTATAACCAGATAGCCAGATTTGCCTGTAACTCCCCTTACAAATCATATCACTGCCTTGCCCTCAAAGAACTACAGTGGCTTGAATTCTCTCAACTACTCCAACTCTTCAGCTACAGATGACACACTCTCTTATTTTCAAACCTGAAAACTGTCCCTCTCTGTCCACCCTCCTAACTCTAAAAAAACCCTCTCATTATCTCCGTTCTGCTGACTAAATGTTACTTGACACCTACAGGCCAAATAAAACAATAGGTAGAGTATTATACAAATGCTCCTTATCTCAAACTTGGAACTAACTCCCAACTAATCTGCGTTCTACTCAATCTTCGATCCATTTCAAAAGAGAACTAAAAAACTACTTTGCTAACTGTCCCTCTTGCTTTTGTCACCACCATATCAAATATAATTTTCCCCTACCCATCTGCCTACAGCAATGTCTCCCCCTTTTTGGTATATTACCTTTATAATAACTAGTACTGTATTACCTTAGCTGCATCTCTGACTAACACTATACTTAATCTCTTATTTTGCTGTGCCTCTGACTAACTCTATGCTTAAATGTGTCATTTTTTTCTCCCACTTAGCTACTAATTACCCCTTTCCTCCTCTCTTCTCTTATTATTGCCTCTCTCACACTCTGGACTCTTCTATGTATTCCTTCCCACCCATCCTCTCAGCCCTTCTATTTTAATTACCTCTTTATTATCTCTTCCAACTTGGTTTCGCTCATTAAGATGCAAATGGGGGCTAACATATTTTGTTGATATTACTATATCTTAATTTTGTTCAACTTGTTCTTTTACTCATTTGTTAAATTCCATTTAGTAAAAATGTACGTAGTTATGTATTTGATTTTTGGTGATGGGGTATTTGGGGACTTACATTTTTTGCTGATATTGCTATATCTTAATTTTGTTCAAGCTGTTCTTTTACTCATTTGTTAAATTCCAGTTGGTTAAAATGTACGTAGTTATGTATTCATATTACCTAAAATAATCTGTTATTGTTTGTGTCATGGAAATTTTGTATGTGGAGATTTTCTCCTTGGGTCTCCACTGAAAATCGGCCACCAGCCCAGTTGGACTAACCCGGTTAACAAAAGACAAATAAATAAATAATAAATATATTTTGTCACAAAAGTTTCCAGGATCTAAGAACCACTAGCTGACATACAAACTATGAAAGTACTTCTATGGCACTAAGCCATAACAAAATAACTCTCACCAAGCAGAAGAATGTAGTTTGATATATTAACACACAGATTTGACCAAGATGCTTTCATCCCTCTGTGTAGTACAATTGCTATTCAGATTAAATTTTAGCAAAAAAAAAACATGCTGCCTCATCAGTCAGCGACATAGAGGGTGTGACCTTCTTGCTCTGGCTGTGCCTGTCAGTCTCACACATTAATCATACATGAATATTTTGGAATAAGAACTGTTGAAGTGTGCAATGAATAACAAACAGTTGATAGGACACAGGTGCACATCTAGAAATGTAAGAAACATCTCTGTTTAGGGCTGTAAGCTTTCCATTAAAAGTACTGAATGCAATAATAGATTGCTGCTGAGGAGAAAAGATAAGCACTGAAATCTAACTGCCCAAAAGAAAAATAATGCAAAAATCTGAGGAAGCTCGCAAGTAGCATCAGCATATATGGATAAGTTGTGCTGCTGCAAACCTAAATATAATGTGTGTACAGGCTGCTGTTTAAACTTTTGCACACACGTATGCATATTTATTATTAATAATTCTGGTCCTTTTCATTGGACCATTAGTTTTTCTAGTTGGACATAAGCTCACATAGGAGAGATTTTCAGTGAATGAGTTAAGGGATTCACTTATTTATGAAAGATCTTTGACATCTTTTTGATCTTTCACTCATTTTACCAAAATCTGATAAGGCTGATTCCATTGCTTCTTTAATAATGCACAAAGAAAAAGTGGCTAATTTTGTGAATGTAGTTGATCTTGTCACTTGCTGCTTGTGTAAATAACCTAAAATTACTCTTCTTCACTAGGTGAACAACAGCCTTTCATCCATCTGATGGAGAAAATCTCTTCCTTTCTTCCTACATTGTGACCTATAGTGGTACATGAGATCATGGAAGTTCAACCAAGGTTCCCTTTGCATGAGTTGAAGATAGCTCAGATGGATGTAAAAAAAGATCCCATGGCACCTCTCAAAATGAGTAGGAAAAATTCCCCATGCCCTGGCTAAATTTCCCATATTAGTATAAATACTGCCTCAGGTCTCCCCTGAAAAGATGCCATTAGCCTAGTTTGAATAACCTGGTTAACAAAAGGGGGGAAAAGTAAACTCTAGGTACTTTACTACAGACAGAATCAATGAAATACATAAGTATTTTTCCAGATGACTGCCAAGTACATTACACATTTTCATTTTAATTTCCATTTCTGGATAACGGATGTGCTGAATGAAAATTAGGTAACTGACGAATACGGCAGCAAAGGATATTACCTTATTTGTCACTACTGCATTGCCAAGCTCTGTAAAAATCTAACCTGTGCCAAATGTTGTGATGTTATGGTAAATTGTAACATATTTTAGCCTTTTTTTCCCTGACAAGTTATGTATATTTCAGTTAAGATCTCATGTTTATAAAATTACAACAAAATGATAGAATTAACTGGTAAAAATCCATATGTCAAGCTTGTGTCATGTTTTAATGTGTTCAAGTAACTCTGTTTTACTTTTTATTGCCTATTTTCAATAACAGCACTATTCCAAGTGTTTTTTATTAACTTTGCAACTTATTTAAAATGTTTTTTTTTTTTTAATTCTGATACTGTTTGCACTTTAACTGATCATTTGTAAGTGTTTTTCAACTGTTTAACTGTTATGGGCTACACACTCAAGTGCGATAGTCATTTTTCTGCCTTGAAAGTGTTTTATTACTGTATCTGTTATAATTTTTTAAATAAAAAAAAAAAAATCCTATCTCTCTACTCGTTTCTTTGTTCATCATTGAGAGTGGTGAGCTTTGAGCAGCCTATCTGTCACTGGAGAAGTGGCTTCAGCTCAGAATCTGTAGTTTTATTGGTCATTTTGGGCTATTTCTACCCCTTTCATCTTTCTGCTTAAAAAGTGCGTGTTTGCACCGTTTTTGCACTTGTATTACCTCAGCAAGTTCCTACCTGGGTCTCCTGCAGAGTTTTACAGCAGCAGAGAGAGAAAAGAGAGACTTTGAGTGGATTAAGTACCTCTGTTTTCCTTTTTATTGCCTATTTTCAATAACCGCACTATTCCGAGCATTTCTTACTAATTTTGCAACTTATTTAGACTGTTTTTATTTTTAATTCTGATACTGTCTGCATTTTAACTGATCGTTTTTAAGTGTTTTTCAACTGTTTAACTGTTGTGGGCTATGCAGTCAAGTGTGATAGCCATTTTTCTGCTTTGAAAGTGTTTTTATTATTGTATCTGTTTTAATTTTTGAAAAAAAAACAAAAAAAAACAAAAAATCTTATCCCTCTACTCGTTTCCCACCTTCCTATAACCAGTAGAGTCCGGTTTTCAGATATTGCTGAATTCTGGGCTGTTTTGTAGTTTCTGTGTTGCCCAGACCTTACTAAGATAGAAGGAAGCATCTCTGTTCATCAGTGAGAGTAGTGAGCTTTGAGCAGACTACTGTCGCTGGAGAAGTGGTTTCAGTTCATAATCTTTAGTTTTATTGGCAATTTTGGGCTATTTCTATCCTTTTCATCTTTCTGTTTAAAAACCCGTGTTTGTGTGGTTTTGCGCATTGTGCATCGCAGGTTAGCTAGACGATTACAGTCAGCTGCTTGTCGGGTGCCAGGATCTGCCACATAATTCACGCACTCAGGTCACTCCACAACATGTACAAATATGACTCTGTTATTGTCCGTGTTGGTGTGAATGACCTGAGACATACCTCCTGGACTTCATGAAGAAAGACATGGAGGAGCTCTCAGATCTTGTAGCCTAGGCAGGTATGACCCTAGCCCTAAGTACCATCCTGCCATCACCCAGAATGATACCTCAGTACAAGGACAAAATTATTGACTTCAACAACTGGCTAAACTTCTAGTGTCATTCCAAGGGGATCCAGTATCTGTCAGACTGGAACAACATGATTGACAGGCCACAATGCTTTGCCAGAGATGGCCTGCACCTGTCGGCCCTGGGTTTTCGGATACTAGCTAAAACACTTATCACCCCCATAGTGCCTTTTTTAGGCAAGGCTCAAATGACAAATTTACCACTGTAATTTGTACAAACAAACAAAATCTGAGGGTAATGCTACTGAATGCTA
This sequence comes from Protopterus annectens, assembly GCF_019279795.1. Lineage (NCBI taxonomy): Eukaryota > Metazoa > Chordata > Ceratodontiformes > Protopteridae > Protopterus > Protopterus annectens. Next base: position 420,457,746 of record NC_056727.1, on the reverse strand, counting down.
GAATTCTAAACCTCAAAATGCACTCACTCAAGGCACTCCTTAAAATGGAGAACATCGATATTTGTGCAATGACACATACCTAGTTCAAGGATACAGAGAGCACCCCTGCTATAACAGCCTACAGCTCATACCACACCTTTCAGCTGTCTAACCTGGACCAATACACTAGAGGGGGAGGCGTGTCCATATTCACTAAGGATATCCACACCTCCAGGCTAATTGCCCAACATAATGCATCTGAAATTCTCCAGGTGCAACTAACACTGGGCAAGACTGCAATCCAAACTGTAGCCTGCTACAGATCCCCCACTATGCCCTAAGACCCCTACTCCACTTTTCTTAACATACTAGAAAATATCAAGGTACAACCCAACACCCTCATACTGGGAGACTTCAACTACCCCACCATCAGCTGGGAAAACTACTCCTGTACCAACTCATTGGCACAGTGTTTTTTGGAATTCATAAATTCCAACACCTTGGACCAACTGATCCAAACCCTCACCAGGGGCAGCAATATCCTAGACCTGGTCATTACCAACATGAGGGATTGGTGCTCCACACCTGTGGTCAGCCCCTCATTGGTCAGGTCTGAACATAAGCTAATTACCCTAGACATCCACATCCTGCCCCCACTCCCTTTTAAGGAAACCACCATAAAAACTTCTCAAAAGCCAATTTCATGCTTCTTAAGACAGAAGTGGCTAGCTTCACCATTCCCATGCAAACAGACAATAGCAGTAGGACTGCTGAATCTTACATCAATGCACTGTAAGAACACATACACGAGTGCATGGACCATGCCATCCCAAAATAGAACCAAGACGCTATCCTCCAAAAAAAGAAGATAATATGGTGGTCCCCTGCCATAAACAAGCTCTACAACAAAAGGAAGAAACTGTTGCCAAAAAGGGTAAAATCTCAAGACTAGAAAAACTCCATTAGCAGTCTCAGTAAGAGGATGAGATCCCTCATAAAATCCTCCAAAGCTAGTTACGAAAACAAAATCACCATGGATTCCAAAGACAATCACAAGGCATTCTATAGCTATGTCAAAAATCTGATTGGTAACACTCATATCTGCTCTGAGTTACAGCACAATGGCACTAAACATACAGAACTAGCTGATATTGCCAACATTCTGGCAGATAGGTTCAGCGCAAGTTTCTCCCCCTCTCACCCCCGAAAGGACCCATCACTATACTGGATGATTGCCATGTCTCTGTAATCATGGCCACACAAGTGAAAAATGCACTTGCCAAAGGCAAAAATATAGCATCCATGGGACCTGACAATGTCCCAGGCTGTGTTCTGCACAAGCTACAAAATGAACTGGCACCCCATCTAAGTACCATGTTCAATCCCAACCTCACAACAAGTTTTGGCCCACTGAATGGCACACAGCTATGGTGATCCCACTCAACAAAGGAGGATCTACCACAGACGCCGAGAACTACCTACCCATCAGCCTGTTGAGTCTGATCTGCAAGGCCATGGAACGTATCATTATGGAACTTCTAAACAAAGACATAGGTAACCTGCAAATTCTGGAACCCACCCAATTTGGGTTTGTGAAAGGCAGATCATGTTTCCTAATCCTGATTGACTTCTTTGAAGCAGTCACCAAAGCTGTGGATGAGGGTAAGGCAGTTCACACAGCCTACCTAGATCTCGCCAAAGCCTATGACACCATCCTCCACTCTGGTATTATTAATAAACTCACGAAACTGGACATAAACCCCTATGTCATGTGGTGGGTGACCAACTGGTTCACCAACAGAACCTACACAGTGAAAGTAGCCAGTTCCAAATCCATCTCTAGACCGGTGACAATTGGGGTACCACAGGGTTTAGTCCTTGTTATCCTCCTGTTTGGCATCTACTTCTTGGAAGTCCAAGCCAACACAGAGGGCTTATGGCTAACAAAGTTTGCAGATGACTGCAAATTGGGGACCATTATTGAATCCCCTAAGGATGTGGACATTCTACAAAAGGACCTCACCGAGACAGATGCCTGGTGTCAAAACCACAGTCTTAAGCTCAGTGCCAAAAAATGCATAGTTATCCCCTTTTGGGAAAAACCCTGTGCCAGCGAATTGCCACATAAGTGGTTCTCCAGTCAACACAGAAAGTGTGATACGAGACCTAGGGACACAGGTTGACAACAGTCTCTCCTTTGACAACCACATAGCCACAGTGGTCAGGAAGACTTTCTATGTGGCACATCTCATCACAAAAGGTTTCTCATCCAGAAAAAAAGAGGTCATTGTCCCCCTCTACTTTGCTTTCATTAGACCCATTATAGAGTATAAGGCTGCTTTGGGATGTACCTCACAAGACATTTCCAGCAACAGGAAAGACTGCAGAAATACCTCACAAAGGATCACCAGCCTTAAACAGATGCCCTATGCAGATCACCTTAAGAAGTCCCAGCTCTACTCTGTCGCATATCGCCTACTCAGAGACAATCTCTGTCTAACATACAAAACCATGTCAAACCCAGAGCTGTTGGACATGCTACACTTAGAAAAATCCCAATCCCTGCAGGTCACATGCTCCAGAGACCTTAACCTTGATTAACAGAAATTTCTGGAGGGACAGGTTCCTGTCTCAGAGACTTCCCATACTATGGAACAAGCTGCCCATTCATGTCAAACAGAGCACCTCACTGGCCCTGTTTAAAAAAAAATCTCGACAACCGGATGGGGAATAGGAAATTTACCCTTGGTATCACTTCTGTGTCTCTGCTTGACAGGGGCACAGGTAAATAAAATTCTTGGTGGCTAAAGCCAGAATCTTTATGGCTAGGCTTGTATAGGCCCTAGGGCCATTAGCCTAGTACCTATCTATGAACCTATGAACCTATAAGCAGGAGTATTATTTAGTGTAAAATTAAGATTTAGTTTTATTATCTCAGCAGATGCTATCTTACACATTTACTATGAAACTCTGCGTCAGGAGGTGCCAGGCAACTTATATAACATATGGTATATAATATAATATATAATATATAACATATAATAAATGCATTTTTTTCCAATTCACAATTGCATCAGTGCAGCTTTTCTCCAGCGAATTCAGGATATGACTAGTTTGTTGTCACCTATTCAGCAACTGCATGTGTAAAACCAAGAAGGAGACCTGGTTTGTTTGCAAATAGAGGTGAAGTAAGAATAGCATCTTGAGGTTTCAACTCCATAATTCTTAAATTGCAGCACTTAAAATACTGTGGAACACATGGTCTCAGCCAAAAGCACTAATTATCTCTGCAAATAGGTAATGCTTACTGGCTGCTTAGAATGAAATCTCACAGTAATGCACTTGTTTTTATTGCATATGTGTTTCTTTCATATTTAACCAGACTGGGGCAGTACCCCAGGGCTGTAAACCTGCCTTCCTTTTCTTTATGAAACAGCTCATGACAGATGTGTATTTGATATTGATTTGAGAGATATCCCTGCTTGATTCTTATTTATTTGTATAGGCCAATTAGCCTGCCTTGCATCATCAGCTATGCAAAGTAAAATAACTTTTTACATGTTTTTTTTTTTTTTTTTAATGGGCAAGTTTTGTGCACTAATAAAGGAAAAACATGAAGGTTAAAAGTGTTATCAAATGTTCTACCCAAACAGATCACAACTATGATTTAAAAAGGAGATCATTAAATACAGGAGATGTGTCTTATTGGTCATTAAGTCAATCTCTTCTTGAGTCATGAATGTGAGAATTTTTTAAATGCTCTTACTGTTAACTATTTGTATAGCATATGAACCAAGTTTTCTAAAGAAATATTGTTCCTGAAAATGCTTTATTCTAGTAAACCAGTGCAAGTCGGGGGAGGGCATGCTCTTTATGTTACCGCAGAGGTGGAGAGAAGCTGTTGCAGGTGTATTGGAAAGTCTGAATGATACAGGAAGAAACTATTGTATCAGGATGAATTATTACCACTAAGCAATTCAAGGCAGTAAATCAAAGCCAAGCAACCCTTCCCTCAAGCAGTGTACAAAAGGCAGTCAGAAAATAATCTTTTAAAATAACTTACATGCCATAAGTCTTCTTGATAGTTGACATGTTTTCTGCAACTGTCTATGTCTACGTCTATGTGTGTGTGTGTGTGTGTGTGTGTGTGTGTATATGTATATATATATATATATATATATATATATATATATATATATATATATATATATGTATATATATATACATATATATATATATATATGTGTGTATGGCAAATGCCTGAATGACCTAAATAGCAAAAATACTGATGCAAAATACTTAATGTTCAAATATCAGCTGTCAAAAATACTGAAAGACAAAATGCTGACAGTCAAAAAATAACTAAACACAAAATATTGACACAACTAAAGTTATACCAGGGAAGGATATATGTGTTTTCCCATTGTTATGCAACCTCATAGTTGGTGTATATAATAAGCAGGATGTGTAGAGGGTGCGGGGGGGGGGATGTTGAACCCTGCAAAAACACTGAGATGGAATCTGGTTAGGTTTTGTTAGTATTTTGTGTTTAAGTACTTTTGACTCTCAGTATTTGGTGTTTAATTATTTTGACTGTTGATATTTTGAACATTAGGTATTTTTGTGACAGTGCCAGCTTTTTTTTTAATGCAGGATCATGCTACACCATGAATCTGGGAATCTGCCATTTCCCTAATGTAGTGTGATCTTAGAGTTAGTATGCATAATTAGGAGGGAGGTTGCACATTTATCTAATTTTTGATAGGGTGGTAAGCATTTGTGCATTTCTGCTGAATCACTTTGGGTTCATTATTTTGTGTTTTTGATTATGGAATTTACACCTATAAATCTCTCTCTCTCTCTCTCTCTCTATATATATATATATATATATATATATATATATACATATAAGTACAAACACACACACATATGTATGTATATATATATATATATATATATATATATATATATATATATATATATATACATACATACACATAAATGTGTGTGTGTGTGTGTGTGTGTGTGTGTGTATTTATATATGCATGCATGCAGGAGTACATATAGATATACAGAATAGATATTTGTGTGCAAGTGTGTGTGTGTGTGTGTGTGTGTGTGTGTGTGTGTGTGTGTGTGTGTGTGTGTGTGTGTGTGTGTGTGTGTGTGTGTGTGTGTGTGTGTCTGTGTGTGTCTGTGTCTGTGTGTTATCTGGTTAAAAAGGTTGCATATTATTCTTATAAGTTATAAAGCGTTGCTGCTAAATGTCAGTAAGTACCAATACAGAGTTAATGTGATAAAAAATGTGATATATTCTACTGTACGATGTGTGGCATAAAACACTGTGAGGATTTATATTACATTACATTTTCATACAGGATTTTGATCATTATATCTACTTTTCCAGAAAAAAATATTACCTATTTTTCATGCGTGGATCAAACCTTCAAGTCAAAATTGTCAACTACTTCAATTCCTGGGGCCAGTGGCTGATAAAAGTGTTGAGTGGAAAAGTGTGCTAGTTAGTGAGTCTTGTCAGTATTGTCAACATGATCTCACAGAGATGGTTCCTGATGTAAATTGTGCACTCTGTACCTGTAGACAAATGTAAGACAGATAGGAGAACGTTGCAATATATAAGTCTGTGTGTATGCATGTGTGTGAGTACATGCATATGAGTGTGCGAAGAGTGCATATGCATTTGTTCTACGTAGGTAGGAAAACAAATTTACGGTAAGGTATTTTGACAAAAACTATTATTTTCAGTAGGAGAACAGTCACACAATGCATAGCATGTGTTCATGTATTTTTCATATTTTGCTTACACTTCCGCATTGCAGTTTTCACATCTGATAATGCTGCTTTTCAAATTGCAATGGCTAACAGCTGACACAGAGGGTTTAGGCTTTGAGCTGCTAAAGAGGTTTTATATGTAGTTCAGGATTATACTGTTTTCACATTTGTATATCATGTGAATCTAAGCAAGTCACCCACCTGACAGTGTTTAAAATTTGCTCCTGAAAAGGGAATTTGATGCCCAGTGGGCTTATGCATTTACAAAATATGTTAATGAAGTATTTCAGTTAATATAATTTTATACACATCCAGTGCTACAAATAATAAACAAAACTGAATATATCTTTGTTTGTTTCATTCATTACTTCTGCATACTGTTTTTTTTTTTTTTTTTTTTTTTTCCGCAAACCAGTTTTATCTTAACCTCTTTGCATATATCCATAGGCCTGCTGTCAAATGGATTTACTGTCTCTGTACTATTCCTCCCAAGAGAGACATTGGGGCATTGTATGTGAGCTGTCCATCACTTTGTTTGCCAAAACATTATCTTCAATGATCTCTGACTGCATCTAAAAGGAGCTATTGCAGCTCTTCTATTTTCAAGATTCATACAGTGTCATCCATTGCTTCTTGTTTCTTACTTTTACCAACCTGATTGCTTTCTTTTTTGTTTTCTGACACCACAACACACACACACACACACACACACACACACACACGCACACACGCACACACGCACACACACACACACGCACACACGCACACACGCACACACACACACTTTACTTCTCTCCCTTATGCAACTTTCTCTGTACATTTCCATTTGCAGAATATCTATTCTGCACCCTGTGATGGATGAAACAATTGTTTTAAAAGCACTGAGTCTAGCTCATAAGCAGTACCCATATATACTAGTCAGGGCACCTTTGTTACAACCTCCTCCTTCAGTTATGACCTTGTTATAAGATTACTTTTTTTTTATCATAACAGACAATATTGACTGGATTAGTGTATATGAGATAGAGTGGGAATTGCCTCTCCTATTTGTAACAGAGCAAAATTTGTTATTTTCTTATATGTACCATATATGTGGCCCCTCTTTTCTCATGTTTAATTGTCTCACATTCCTCAGCTGTTGACTTTTTGCAATAGACATTTTCAGAAATATTTGTCTCACATTTAAACATATTATGTTGCGACATTCTATGCAACAGTATTCAAAAAGTGAGCTATAGTAACTTTCAGCAGCTATTCTTAATTTGACTGTTTTCAGTCACTTGCTGTTTTTATAATGTGCATTTTTTTTTGTTGTTGTCTTCCTTGCATCTGGTAGCTATATCATCAACTGTGATACAAGTATATCCATAACAGTTTCCCCAAGAAAAAATAATTTTTCCTCTCCCATCAGCTAACTCTGCATCATTTTAAGCCATTGACTTACTTTCACTTGATTCTGTGATAGTTGTTTACTCTTTTAACCTCGTACCTTTATTTCTAGAAATGCTAGTTTGAGTCTTTGAACAGTTTCAACTAATGCTAAGCTGAGTACAGACTGTGTCTGCTTCATATCTCTAAGTCTGCCTATAAGTCCAGTCTTTTAAATTTACTATCTGCACAAGGTATTCATAGAAAAGGAATTTCTGAACTCTGTGTCAAATGGCAGCCAGATGGCCAGACATGGGAGAACATTTAACATAGAGGATTATGTGTTGGTTGTCGATTGTACTTGTTGTTCTCCAGGTGTATCTTGACAACAATGGTGAAAACATATAATATGCAGTTATGATCTGCTGACCTGTTCATAATTCTTTTGTAGTTCATGAAGATTTATCTTCTCCATGTACTACAAATTAGTCAAAAGTAAGGTGTAAAAAAATGCGATGCGTTGTGCTGGCTTTGAAAGCTGGTAAAGCTGTTTGATGTCCTTATGTATTCCCTGTGCAAGGGAAGTGGTTGTACCAAAAATAGTTTGTGCAATTTAGCAGGCAGTGAACAGAAATGGGAGTTGAAATGATGCCATTTCTTGTCCTGCTGCTAATTTTTACTAGTCAGCAGTTTCTGTTTTTAGTGCATACCCAACCTTAACAGTGCCTAGGCGATGCTTAACAATCGTTAAGAACCCCCGTAAGCACTGTTAATGTGGGGGTTTCATGATCTATCAGCACAGAACCAGAATGTAATTTGACCGTTTTAGAGCATAATAACAGATCTCCAGGCACTACAAGATTTTTAATGTTAAGTGGTGGTTTTCATAGCACTGGCAAAGTAGTTATGGTAGACAATTCTATGTGAGGGATATCGATTTGCATTACTATGTTAGGAACAAAGTTCTTTATTTGAGGAGTTAAAGTCAAAGATGACAAAATAGTTTTAAGTCTTGTGTTATAATATTACACATTTGAAAGTGTTATTGCAGAAAATTCTAAACTATAAAAACATTCAGCTGTGCAAAGTAGAAGTAATGAGGAAAACTAAGTGATATTTAAGGAGTTGTTCAGTGTTTATTTGGATTCCACATTCTGTGATGAGTTTTTCTAGAACAGTAAGTGATTTATGTTGGAAATGCATGTATCTGAGGGTTTTGAGAAAGTGGTGCATCTGCAAGTCAATGGATGAACGTTGTCTATGTAATGAGGTCTAAATTATTTTCACTGAGATTTTTGTGAGAGTTGTAATCATTCTCTTAATTCTGTAATAGTTTATAAGATCATAAGTTTATAGGAGGTTACTAGACTAATAGCCCGAGGGCCTTAACAAGCCTAGCCATGTAATACTCCTGTTCCCTAGTTGACCATGGTTAGATGGTTGTTGTTAACAGAGCAAATCAGTGATTAGCACCAACCGCCCCTGTCCATTAGCTACATAGATGCCACCCCGGGGTGAATTTGCGGTCTCCAATCCAGTTGGCAAGGTTGCACTGAAATAGGGTAATTGAGAAGCTCTGCTTCACATGAAGCGGGAGTTTATTCCAGAGGAGCAGTAATCCGTGGGAGACATTTCTGCCTCTCAAGCATGTTCTGTTTACATCATAGGCTAGGTTGAGATCCCTGGAGCAAGTGAATCTTGTCCCATTTGATTTGTAGACAAGCAGCATTTCCATTAGGGCAGGGTCAGAGTTCACTCTGTAGGCCATGCACAGGTCGCCTCTTAGCAGCTTGTAGAATACAGAGTACAGAGACGAGGTCTTCAGTCTTTCTGTGTAGGTCATGTTTTGGGATTCTCAATATACTTGGTTAGAAACCATTGTGGTCTCTTCCATCGTTGCAAGTGTCTGGTGAGGTACATACAAAAGGAAGCACTGTACTTAATTAAAGGTCTAATAACATCAAATATAGAGAAGTTATAACATCCTTAGTCTTGTATGCAATGCTGTTATTTATGAGATGCACAAAGTAAAAGGCTTTCCTTGCCACTGTGGAGCTATGGTGATCAAAGTTTAAATTGCTGTTAACCAGTGTTCCCAAGTCTCTCACCATTTTGTTTGAGTTAGGGGTGCTATCTATAATGGATTTTGCAGGAGCCACTTCTTTCCCAAAGGGGATAATGATACAATTTTTTGCATTTAGTTTTAGACTGTGACTCTGCTCCATTCATTAGTCTGTATTAGCCCCTGTATTAGCCCCTTTTGTAATATGTTAACACCATTGGGGGACTCAGTGATTGCACTTAGTTTGTAGTCATCTGCGAACTTGATAAACCACAGACCATCTACTTTTGCCTGTACATCCGAGAAGTAAATTCCAAATGGTAGGGGGCCCAGCACAAATCCCTGTGGTACACCACTGATAACTGGTCTAATGGTGGAGGTGGGTGCCTAGCTTTGACAGCATGCATTCTGTCAATCAGACAGTTTGCTACCCATCTGGTAATGTATGAGTTAATCTGCAGATGGGAGAGTTCCTCAACAATATCTGAGTAAAAGATTGTGTCGATGACCTTGGCTAAGTCAAGATAGGTGGTATGAAATGTTTTGCCCTCATTCAGGACTTTGGTGACATGAGCACCAAATGTTATATCTTTAGTAGCTGCTTCAATTTAGAAGTGCTGGTCTCTGTAGAGATAGATGAATGAAGTGTTGATAGTCCCCTTTGACCTGTTCAGTAAAGGTGACAGTGTTCTCACAACTGGCTTTGTATTGTCAGAAGCCATAACAGGAATTGATGACTTTGTTAACATAACACTTGCTTCTGATGTTACCATAGATTTGTAAAGTGCAGTAGAGAGTAGAAGAAAGGAAAGAGTAACTCTGGAATGTGAAGGGAATGTGAAAAAAAGTTCTTGCATTCACAGTTTTATAAAACAACAGAAATGGCATACCATGTGCATTTGACAGTATGGTATAAAGGTGACAGTAAATTTTAATACTTCATTATCAGAAAGAGCATTAAAATGTTGAAAGCTTCCAAAGCATACCAGAAAAAAATATCTTTATTAATACATAAATGATGAGTAATAAAGTTATTTTTAGTACTCAGGAAAAAAGTAAAAATATTTACTCATATTTCAACCATACAGGCCAAATTGTTCTACTGCTGATGCCATAGCCTTAACACTTCATAACACCTTGGCCCACCTGAAAAATAAGAACTGTTACATACTCATGCTGTTCCTAGACTTCAGCTCTGTTTTCAATGCGGTAACTTCACAACAATTGCTGTCAAAACTGAGTAATCTAGGCATAGAAAACAAAACATGCCACTGGATCCTCAACTTCCTGACTAAAAGGCCACAAATAGTTCAGGGAGGAAAACATCACTCAAGCAGCATCACCCTTAACCACAAGGTTACATACTCAGTCCACTTCTTTTCACAGTTCAAACACATGACTGCACAGCTAGGCATCAGTCAAATAGAATCATGAGATTTGCAGATGACACTACAGTAATCAGCCTTATCAAGAAAGAAGATGTGGGGGGCCCTATGGAGATGAGGTGAACTAACTCGTTCATTGGTGCACTGACAACAACTTAGCACTAAATGTTGGTAAAACCAAGGAAATCATCATTGATTTTAGGAAGGAGAATAAGCCACACACCCCTATCATCATCAATGTTGCCATAGTGGAGAGAGAGTAAATAGTACGAAATTCCTATGGGAACATATCTCGCAAGACCTAAATTGGGCCACAAACACTTTCTACCATATATAAGGAGCCCAAAAATGCCTCCACTTCCTTAGGAAACTTTGTAGAACTAACCTCCCCCCACAGGTCCTACTTACCTTCTACAGAGCCACGTTTGAGACCGTACTGACAAACAACATCACTGTCTGGTATGGAAATTGCTCTCAACCTGATCAGAAGGCACTGAATAAGATTATTAAACAGATTACAAAAATCATTGGTTCCAACCTTCAATCCCTACAAGACATATATTCAAACAGGTCTACTACGGTTGATTGAAAACTCACTTGACTGAAAATTAAATTACTAGGACCACTTCACTGAAAACTCATTTCTTTGAAACTCTTTTCATTGAATGTTGTAAATTACCTTTTCCCCACTGTAGTGCGACCCTGGATTTAGCATATAAGGTAAGGGGGGTGTGGGGGGGCATAGCCCCCCACATATTATAAACATTTAAACTATACACAGTGATACATAGAAGTGCAATAAATAACTGTTTCCAAAAGAGAATATATAACCGAGATTTGTGGGGGGCTTCTCCCTCCACACCCCCCAATGTGAGGGGCGGTGCCCCCACACCCCCCTTAGTTTATATACTAACTCCAGGGTCACACTACAGTGGGAAAAAGGCCATACAAAATGAGATTCAGTCAATTGAGTTTTCAGTAAGGTGAGTTTTCAGTGAAGTGGTCCTAATAATTTCATTTTCAATTAAGTGAGTTTTCAATCAATCATAGTAGACCCATTCAAACAGATGCTATGATAGAGTCCGAAAACTATTGAGGGATATACACCATCCAGTTTATGGACTGTTCAAACTCCTGCCAACAAAACAGTGTTACAGAAGCATTAGATGCAGGACATCCAGATTCCATAACAGCTTCTTCCCTCATGCTATCTGACTGCTGAACAAAAAACCCATAGCCTAATCCGTTAAATTGGTAAAACATTATTTATGTGCAATATGCCATTGTTATTTACATAACTCTCTGCATAGCTCACTTTATACATCTCTATCTACACTATGACAACTGTAAACTGTAAATTTATGACATATATTGGTGGTGGGTAAATTTTTACATGTGTGTCTCTTTATTTATTTATGGTATTATTTTTTTATATATACTTATATTTCTACTGAGTCTGTTCCTATTGTAAATGCATTTGTTTTTGTTTCTGCTGAAAAAAGCTTTCCATTTATTACTTTATTTATTTTTAATATCTTATTTTAGTTTTAGTATTTAAATTATTATTAATTTAATATATCTTCTTTCTGTAAACTGTAATTCTTATGGTACAAGCCTGGGTATTGAAACTTTGTGCAGTGATACACACTTTATCCGCTGTGTTAATTTGTATGACAATAACGTTTACTTTAACTTTGACTTTGACTTTAAACCAGGTCTTTTCACATACCTACTACAGTCCAAAAAGTAGTTGTCATGTTAAAACTTAACCAGTAAGGATAGACTGAACAGTAAATACATTTTCTTTTCAAGTTATTGCTTCTCTGATGATACTTGTTAGCAAATAGAAAATGACAGTTTTTGTAGAATTGAGTCTGGCATGAAACAAGTATCAGTTTAAGACAATACAGAAATTATAAAGTCAATATAATATTGTAAAAGTTATATACATGAATGGCTTTGAATAGAAGTGGCACATTTATTTGTGGGTACTTAAGTATATTAATTCAAACTTTATTCTTAAAGTACTAGTGGAGATGCAGTAAAAAAAAAAATGTTAAGCAACCACTATCTATAATGTTTAAAAGTTCTGCATTTGTTTAGGGGACATAACAATCTAAGCATTATAGTTACTTATAGTAAGCAAAAAGGATATGAAACATATGAGAATGCATTATAAATATTGACAGACACAGCCCCCCTTACACACATTCACTTATATAGATATACTGTAAATAAATAGATAAATATATAGGTGTACTGACTTTGGTAAAAAAAAAAATGCTGAAGTTCACAACATCGACCAGAGACCATCAGCTTGACAAATTTGAAACATTACTACACATGCTGAGCAACAGCCTTGGTGCACACACACAAAATAAAATCACCCTACCCCCTACTAATTATATACAGTAACTCTGAGATCGCACAGTGTCAGGGAAAGGTCATATTTCCTAACCATAGGACTGTACAATCTCACACATCTGTTGACCATCTCTGTAGTCAGGCAAACATTCTCAGCTAAACAGATGTTGAACATAGCTATGCTCGACAAAAATTAAGTACTGCCACGTGTATATATATATATATATATATATATATATATATATATATATATAGATATGTGCTTGCAGCTGTCTGAAAGTGCTAACTTAAGATTGAGAGCATAGCATCCTTAAATAGTGTATATTACTGATTATAACTGTGTCTTACCCTGATTACTTTTATAGTATAGCAGATATTATTGTTGTCATAACACCTAATTTTTATCTTTCGATTCCTCCTAGCTCTCTACATCCTATCCTGTACTAAGGGACCTGCTTGGTCTTTCAGGACTCCTTTCTGTTATTTTTCAACCATCCCAACTTCTGGCCAAAGAAACCTGATGCCCCAGCACATTTTTTTCACAGCTACCAAAGGGATTAAGAAAGTATGTTCCACCCTGTACCTACCTATTAAGCTGAATTATCTATGTGTACCTTACCTAGTATCCAGAGTAATTAAGCTACCGAGTTGGGAAAACAGTAGCCATACTCCTCTCTACTCCAATAGCAACTACTAATTTCTCCCCTTGGAATCTTTTATCTGAACTACTTCTTCTATCTATCTTTAATACATATACCATTGTTGTATTCTACTTTTGGACCACTAGGTGGCACCCTAATCCAGTCTATGGCTATACCTCTTTCTCCACCTTCCCAAATTTCTTCTCTGAATACTTTTTCAGCTCTCATCCCTTGACTAGATGCTAATATCCCTGCTGTATCACTCTGCTGTTACCTTTTTCTCTCCCACTATCTAGCTATACTTTTTTTTCTTCCTTCCCCTCCACTACCATTCTCTACCTCACACCTGCTTTACCACACTCTTCTTACCTGTATATACTTATTATGCCTCAGGAATCTGCTGCTCTCTGATTGTCTCTGTAGACTCTCACCTGCTCTAACCCTCTCCATTCGCCCTGCAGGCTCACTCTGCTCCCCTATCCCACCCCCAATTTTCACCCACCCCCAGTGCTCCTACACTTATAATTACAAGGCCACACCCCCTTCCTTCCTATCCAATAGCTATCTAGTACTCATTACAGAGTTACCACCTACACAACCACTCTCATACTGAGACTACTTTCTGCTACCTCTTAGATATTGCTATTCTCCGTACTCTCTCTCTCTACCTACCTCCTAATTCCTAACTACATCCTATAATCTCTATACCATGCCCTTAACTCATAGACTCACATTTATAAAGCTACTTCTCTTACTTGCATTACTATCTATTCTTTCTATACCCTATATCCTTACCTTTTATGAAAACCTACAATACAACACATCTCACTAACACCTAAAACAAAAATTACTATTAAATGAGCTAGCCTTCCAAAGCCATTCAAACATAACATCCACCTTAACCTATCTATTACCAAAATATCACAGAATAGCCCATTTTACATTCCTACCATATAGGAAATCACAACATACTTGCTGTAAATGACTGAAGCATCCATATAGTCCTTATATACATCCTCTCCTTCACAGGGACATTCATCCTAACCCAGGACCAAATAGCAACACCCCTAGACACCCCTGTCCCCCTTTCACTCCCAGTATAACCCAAATTCTCTACTCATAGCTCATCTCAATAGAAGGAGCGTAAACAATACAGTTAGCCAACTACACGCTCTACTAGATACACAATCATTTGATATGTTATGTTTAACAGAAACCTGGCTCAAACTTATAACAAAAGACAATGAAATACTCCCACCTGGTTATATCTTGAATCTAGACCAAACTACCAAAAAGGGTGGTGGGGTAGCAATTCTGTACAAATCTCATTTACAGATCACTTCTCTAGTAGTACACCCACCTCTAGATACTAATGTGGAAATTCTTATCTCCAAGCTCCAGCTCAATGCCACTAAATCTATATACATAATATGCCCCTACCTACCCTCAGGCAATAACATCAGCATCCTAGAAAGTATCCTCTGCTGGCTTTCTACATCCTTCCCACAGGAAACTATTGTAATCAGTGACTTTAATATAGACTGGAACACCTGTACCACTCATAAACCCACAACACATATAAACCTCTATGGCTTTTCCCAAATTATTACCACCCCTACCAGAATTCATAAACCCAGTAGCAAAGAAAGTACCTTAGACTGGATCTTAACTAACAGCCATCCTCTCTCTTCTAAAGTAGGTATCCTTCCTGATGATATTAGTGACCATTCACTTACCTATATATCTAGACAAAAATCTTTTACCACAAACCAATCTACCTTTAAAATCACCCACAACAAAAAAAAATTAATCCAGCAAACTTTCAAGCAGAGCTTCAAGCCTGTGACTGCTCACCCATAGGACACCTCCCATTTGATGAAGCAGTATCCTATTTTAACTCCAAATTCTTACAAATTCTCGAATTCCATGCTCCCTCATGCTCTATAAGAACTAGAAGCAAAGCACCTCCATGGCTTGCTGAAGAGACTATACAACAAATCCTACTAAAAAATAAAATCTGGTCCAAATGGAGAAACACTAAAGACCGAATTAATCGGCAATACTTTAAACAGCTAAGAAATGCCACCAAAAAATCAATAGTTCTTGATAATAAACTATTACTTTAAACTCCAGAAAAAGCACCACAAACAACCTCAATCCTTCTGGTCAGGCATTAATAGACTTTTACACCCAGGCCACTCCAAAACACCAACCCCATCAGGTCTCTCAATTAACACCCCCAACCAGATTGCTGATGCTTTTAATACCTTTTTTTACTGAAACTGTCCAATCTCTAGCTAACATCTTACCACCTATTAGTTCTAATCTCTCATCCTCCCTAGGAATCATACCATCTACCTTTCACTTAAAATCTATTCCTACATCCCTCATCTATACCATACTTCATAAACCTAAACCTTGTACTCCCTCAGCTGATCTCCTACCAGTTGAATACATTCAAACTGCTGCAAAAGTTCTTGCCTATCCCATTTCTAGCCTAATCAATAGAACCATCACTGAAGGCTCCATTCCTTCTCTCTGTAAAATCTCTCACATAATCCCACTTCACAAGGGTGGTAACACAACTGAACTCTCTAATTTTTGGCCTATAGCCCTACTTTCTCCACTAGCCCAAATCATGGAAAAATGCATCCATCAACAACGTCTTGACCACATTCCCCAAAATAACCTTTTAGCTGACTGTCAACATGGTTTTAGACCTTTTCACAGTACCACCACTGCTCTCCTATCCTTTATAGACTGCATTAATAAACATCATAATAATAACATGCTCTCCTCTGCACTCTTCATTGCCTATCTAAAGCTTTTGATATGGTTAACCATCAAATACTTCTTAACATACTCAAATCATTCTCACTTGACACACAGGCATTGCAATGGTTCAAATCCTACTTACATAATAGACAGCAGGCTGTCCTTTGGGATAATAACCTATCCAAATACCTCCCTATTACCCTTGGTGTCCCTCAAGGCTTTATCCTGGTACCTCTACTCTTCTCCATATTTATTAATGACCTTTCTATAAATTTACCTCTACCTACCTGCATACAATACGCAGATGACTCCACTTTGATTTGTAAAGCCTCCTCTTCATCTGAACTCCAATCCATCACCCAAACAGTATTTAACCTACTTGAAAACTGGTTCCAACAACGCTGCCTCCTCCTAAATGCCAAAAAAACAAAACTATTGCTATTTACTCCAACTATTAAATCCTCCCCAATAGATTTCTCTATTACATCTAACAATGGTACAATCATAGCTCCTGACCCGACTACCAAACTCAAGGTGTAATAATTGACCACAACCATAACTTTGACCCACATATTAATGCTACTATTAAAACAGTAAACAGAAAACTTGGCTCCTTGTATAGGATAAAACCTTTTCTCACCCCTGAAGCGAGAACTACCATTGCCCAGACCCATCTGATCTCAACCCTCCTCTATGCCTCCCCCATTTATTCTAATCTTTCCAAAAAGCAACCAAAATAAATTGACTACTTCTTATAACAATATTGCCAGGTTTGCTACTGGCTGCCCATTTAGAACTCATCACTGTCTAAATTTCAAACTTCTCGGATGGCTAGAACTACATAACCAGCTAGAATTTCAACAACTCACCATTACCCATAAGATTCCGTACCAGCCTAGTAATACTCCTATTCTCAGTAGCCTCATCTCCCCCTACATAAATCTTACTACCCTTTGCTCAGCAAATAGACTACTGGTTACCATCCAGAAATCCCACAACGAGGCAGGTGATTCTCTTTTCTCAAATTCAGTGGGGAAGATTTGGAACAAGCTACCCATCAAACTTGCATCTCTGTCATCATTACCTCTCTTTAAAAAGCAACTAAAAATCCAACTAAAAACACAATGGCTATGCCATGTACTAACCCTGACTAACCCCCCCCCCCCAGTACAACATTATTGTATACCTCTCCTCCAAAACCCACAATGCAGAAATAGTAAATGTTTTCCCTTACTCCCTTCTTAGTATCCTACTCCCAGGGAACTATCACTGAGTATGTTCATTGTAACAACCATTCTGCTGTGAGCACGTCTTCCACCTTGTATACAGACCAACTATTGCTTCACCATGACTGTAATTACTTCTTTAAGTGTATATATTTAATAACTTTCTTGTTTTTCAGAGTTATATTTTTATTATAACCAGTATACTTCATTGTAAACTGTACATTCCTACCTAACACACATTATGGTGAATATCAAACCCTTTACCATGGAAATAGTACTGAATTGCTTTGTTAAACTCAGTAGTCACATTCTGTATAATTAAGTTCTTTGAAGAAAATCTTCATGTATAATGTATTGAGATATTTTTGGACTTTTTTCTGTCCTGTTTTATTAGTTTAAGGTGGAGCTTATCTCCCCGGGCCTCTACTGAAAATGGACATATATCCAGTTAGACTTGCCCGGTCAACAAATGTAACATAAAAATAAAAATAAAAATAAAAAATGTGTCTACTTTAAAATACCAAAATACCATAACATTGACTTGCAGAACATCAAGATTAAAACCAGGAAACTTTACATTAACGAACGTTCAGATCACTGTAAGTTTTCATCGCAAAAGGAGGCAATTGGCCGACATGGTAAACATTGCCCTTTTCTCCACTGTAATGCAGTCTTAGAGCTGGTATATTTAGTTGGGGGGCATAGCCCCCCACATGGGAGATGTGGTGGTGAAGCCCCCCACTTTGCTGGGTTATATTTGCTTTGATTTGTTTTTTTTATGTACTGTTGGCCAAGTGTTTACTTACATGATGAAAACTTCCAATGATTTAAACATTCATTAATGTAAAGTTTCATGGTTTTTGTCTCGATGTTCTGCAAGTCAACATTATGGTAATTCGTTGTTTTAGCATTGATCCATATAGAGATATAAACAAATTGCTAGATACACTCACACACACAGATGTAAAAATGTGTGTGTAAGTATATATATATATATATATATATATATATATATATATATATATATATATATATATATATATATATATATATATATATATATATATATATATATATATACATATATATATATATCATATATAAAATGTGTATCTATATATAGAGAGAGAGACAGAAATTAAAAATTGTTTAAATTCCTACCTCCATGACATTGGTTTATTCAGAATAGTTATTTTAATCAATAGCGTTTCAAAAGATATAAAAGAGTTATGCAGCTAAAAAGTAAAATGATAAAAATTGCCTAGAGTAAGGTGGTGTTAATTTAACATGTTCAGCTACACCTAGTGTAATAGTGTGGTACAGCTAACAAAAATGATATGCCATTCTTAATTCTATGACAGTAATATGATCTGTGTTGCACGGTGCAGATAAAGTGACACAGCTGCTGAGTGAAGGGCGCATTAACACAGAGAAGAATAAAAAACATATTTTTGGACAATATATCTGTGAAATTTTTGCTTTCTAGCTTTTGATGACATGCAAACAAGACAAATCAACAGGAATTCATAGAAAAGTTGTGTAGTACACAGCTAGTAGTTTCACCAAAATCAGCCATCTTCAGGCTGCCACAGCCTGGTAGTGAACCATAGTACCACACTGCTTTTCGGTGTAGTGGGTTAGAATTGCTCTGCAAAGGATATATGTAGATGTATGCCTAATGACATGCAAATAAAACTGTACAAGAATATAAGGCCCAAATGATATGAAAACGTATGCGAGGAGAATATACTCACAATCCATAGTCATATGTATAAGAAACAGCAGCACTGGCAATTCAGTGGCATTCATTTATGTTTAGTTCCTCCACTTTCCACATTATGCAAAGTGTGGCATCCCACACCAATGAAAATATACTGTCAGGGACTGACATACTGTAATTTCATTAAATAAGAGGCTATCAATCAGGGCATTATACAGGCCTTGATAGACATGCATCATCTGTAAATGTAAAGGAATTGGTCACCTTCCCATGTATCTCTTTCTTTATCTATCTATCTATCTATCTATCTATCTATCTATCTATCTATCTATCTATCTATCTATCTATCTATCTATCTATCTGTCTATCTATCTATCTATCTATCTATCTATCTATCTATCTATCTATCTATCTATCTATCTATCTATCAAGTGTGTGTGTGTGTGTGTGTGTGTGTGTGTGTGTGTGTGTGTGTGTGTGTTTATAGGCACGTATACAGAGAGAGAGAGAGAGAGAGAGTCAGAGAGATCTTTCTAATTTAGCTAAAGGGACTTTCAGAGGTGAAAACCAAACATTGGCCTTTAAAATACATGACAAACTGGTCAGTATAATGCTTCTGCATGTAGAGACCATGTATGGTTTCTAAAATTACCACAGGAGAAAGCTAAACCCATGCATGCCTTCTACAGCAGTGTCTAACTCTTTAAGGTACACGATGCCATGTAGCAATAAAGGCCCCATATGGCCTATAATCACTAAGACTTGCAAAGATAAAGGGTTACCATTAAGTGAACTGCCAGGTAATCTGTATTGCACAGGGAATGTGCTGCGGCTGAACCCACCAGGAATAAGTACAGGAATAACTCAAGCTACCCTGGTGGAATCACAATATCAATAGGCTCTATAACAGAAGGAAGAAAATCATGGCAAAAAGTGGAGGTGTTGCACCCAGCAGGACAAATGCACTCTCATCAAACTAAACAAACAACTCCAGGAAAAAATAAAGTCTACCAAATGAAATCTGGCATGAATTTGGCATCCCAGGTCAAGGACAACCAAAAGGCATTTTTAGCTATGTCTGCAAACTCAAAGGCAATGCACAATTGTGTGAAATCTCATTGTTAATGGTGCAACCTATGCTAAGCCAGAAGATATAATAAAGCTACTGGTAGACAAATTAAATTCTAACTTTGCCCCTCTTTCCCCCTCTTACCCTTAGGAATTACCATCAATATAGCTCCCCCTACTACCACTAGAGAACAAGTCCTAAATGCTCTCTCCAAGGCGAAGAACATTGCATCAATAGGCCCAGACAATATCCCAAGATGCTTTCTAAATCACGTGAAACATAACCTATCAGGGCCTCCAGAATCACTATTTAACAATAACATCCAAACAGGCTTCATGCCTAACGAATGGAGAACAACAACAGTCATCAATCTGCACAAAGGTGGGCCATCAACAGAACCTGGAAATTACAGCCCCATAAGTCTAACTAGTCTCATATGCAAAGTCATCAAAAGAATTATCATATAGGAAACCTCCAGACACTGGACTCAGCCCAATTTGGTTTTGACAATGGCAAGTCATGACTTCTCAACCTGGTGGACTTCTTTGAGAAGGTCACTGAAGCAATGGATGAGGACAAAATGGTTCAAACTGCCTACCTTGACCTGGCCAAGACATTTGACAAAATGCCCCACTTGGGCATTGTTGACAAACTCAAGAGGTTAGGTATAAAGCCTTATGTCATCTGGTGGATATCCAGCTGGTTCACAGACAGGGCCTAGGAAGTTAGAAATGGGGAGTCCACCTCTTAAAAGAGGCAAGTCACAAATGGAATCCCTCATAGATTGATCCTGATAATGCCTTTTTTTGACACTTCTTTAGAGTGAAGGGCCATGTCAAGGGCCTCTGGATGACAAAATTTGCAGATGATTGAAAATTTAGAGCAGTCATAGAATCCCACATGGGCATTAATGTTCTCCAGGAAGGGCTAATACAGACAACTTGAGTCAGAGTCATGGACTAAAACTAAATGCCAAGAAATACATAATAGTATCCTTTTTGAAGTCAACCAACCTTGGAACTATCAGATTGACAACAAACCCCCTAAGACTCTACCCAGTAGTTAGGCACTGGGGACTCACATGGACAGTAATCTAGATTTTTGACTATCAACTTTCTACAGTAGTGAGGAAATTAGTGTATGTTTTTCAACTTATAAACAAAGGTTAGGTTAGGTACAAGAAGGTGATTATTCCACTGAATTTGGTATTCATCAGACCTGTCATTGAGTACAGTGCCCCATTTGGTATGTACCTAACCAGATACAGCCAACAATTGGAATGTCCACAAGGGTTCCTCACTTAAAGAATACAGGGCCTAAGTAACATGTCCTTTACAGACCATCTCATAGTCATATCTGTGTATTCTGTCTCCTACATGCTGCTGAGGGGAGATCTATGCTTAGAATACAAGGCACTATCAGACCCTACCCTGAGGGATTTCCTACATAACACAAAGCAAACAGCACCAGAATTACCCACTCTAAAGACTTAAACCTTGCCTGTGATCTAAATAGCATCTGCTGGACAGACAAGTATCAATCTAGAAACTAACCCCTCTCTGGTACAGCTTCTCTCTCCATGTGAAGTAGAGTTCCTACATAACAGATTTTAAGTGTAACTTAGAAAACTGGATGGGGAACAGGAAGTTCACCCCTGGTTTGTCATTTATGTCTCTAATGGACAATGGCAGCTGGTAAAGTGTCCATCTCTCAGGCCCCTACTTGTAAATGTTTCACCTACCAAGCTCCTGCTTACCACCTCAAGGGCACCAGGACTTGTCAGAGATTTGGGGTGCATGGCTAGGGTTAAATAGGTCCTAGTGGTAGTTAGCCTATTATGCACCAATGAACTTATCAGCCTATGAATCATAACCACAGGCAGTTTTCTCAATTCACATATATGACAAATATCTCAGCTATATCAAAGTTTCCTGCATATTAACATTCCTCAAGGCCATATAGTTGGTAAGTACAGATGCAGTGACTATTAATGTATACAGCTGCATTCATAGTGTTTCCAAATATATCAAGCCACACATATGTTGAAATCCTTTTGCAGCTGGGCTGGTGTTGGATACCCTTTAGACGCATGACATGACAATTATAAGGAATATGCAAAATGTGACAAAACCCAAGTATAATGTCATACATGCACAAATCAATGCTATCATAGACTGTGTTTTCAGCCTAATCAAAGACTGCTTCAGCTGCTGTGAAATGTATGAAGAGACACTCCAGTATGACCTTACCACAGAACGGAGGACGTACCTAACATGTTATGTACTTCATAATATGAAGACTGTGTTGCTCTGGAATGCTGGAACAGTTGGATCAGGTAAATACATGGCCAGGAAGATAGGTGAATCAATGCCATCATCCAGCAAGAATAAGGTGCAAGAGTAGCAAATGGACACCACACTCCCATGGGGTAGCAACAGACACAGCACACAGCAATGCAGGGAGAAAGGTGACATAGTACAGAACTATAATCCCTGATGAGCACACAGTGGAAGTGCAATGCTGCAAAAAACAAACAGGATGTGTATTGTTAGTATTAGGCTGTACTGGTCAGTACATGGAAAGTCATGCTGTGTATCAGTCATTTCCACATACACCACAGGATGAATGGTAGAGTAGGTCATGCTACTCATAATGTGCACAGATGGCTATGGTCCAAATGACAAATCTTTCACTCACATTGGCAAGGGGAGATGGTCCTGCCACCAATAGCAAAGATGACAGTTTCATAATTATAGGCACTTTGTGTCAGGGACAGTTTTGTTTTACAATATGGTAAATATTCCAGTACATGACCATGTTTCATGTCATATTGCCATGTGACACTGTTGCAGGGATGGTGTAAAACTATGGAACCATTATCCAGGTGAAGTGTGCTTGGGAGGTATCCTACAATGGTGGCTGGATGTTGTTTCTACTCATAACAATGGGGACACAGTGTCTTATAATTCCATATGCAGGTAAAGACTGTATACCAGGCAAGACTCCCAGAGAAAATTATCATGGCTGCATACCCTACCCAGACCTTAGACAGCACTTCCAGTATGGACAGCGATAGTGGCACTGCCAATCCTCTGAATGGATGTGGAAATGGAAATGGTATCTGCCACCATAGGACTAAAAACACAAATCAGTACTCTGTCTCTTAGACTCCATGTCCTCAAGGAACTGTCAAAGCTAGGTGGCATCTTCATGATACCAATGTTACACAGCAATTATCTCTCTGCTAGATTATATTATAGCAGATTTAACCAAAAGATATTCTAGCACATCTGGTGATTGATTCTAAGTGCCACGTGCGTGTCAGGAGACAACTGTGGTGCATGGCAGTATCTGGTACCCCTGCAAAGCTGCACACTGCAGTGTGCTCATTTGCTGCTGCTGGCTGTTACTACAGAGGAGCATTGCTGTTGCTTTCAGCCACAGGGACCCTCCTCATAGAGGTTGATGATTGCTCAGACTCTGTAGCATCAGTATCAACTATGGGGCAGCCACATCTTCAATCTGTATTATGGGTTGATGTCCACAAAGGCTGGAGGTAGACAGTGCCACTGTATCACATTGTCTTAATTAATGTATATGTGCCTTGGCATTATTGCCAAACTTTAAACCTTTTCCAATATCAGCCTGTTATCCTGTCCCAGCTTCTACATGTTACTATAGTAGCACTATGCCCTGTGAATACACAATAAAATACAAACCATAGTGAATATCGCAACCTCTGCTACAATTATGACCCAGTAGTATGAATGCTAACTTCCCATGCAAGATGTATCATACAAATCCAAACTACCTCATTTGCTATCCTGATGTGGTTTTATATCTGATGTTTCTCTAACTAAATATAAGCAACAAATGCAGTTGTCATCCCACAGTCTATATTTGTAGTCCTGCTGCACATAAGTCTACTGAACACTGTAGTAAACTGATGGCAGCATTCAGTGAGATTTATGAGGCAGAGCCATACTAATATCAATACCTACTGCCCCAGGGATGATTCCAGTACTACTGTCCACATTCTGGGGAAAAACCTCCTTTGGCTCTGTTAGCTTTCTGCTTCCAGGAGGTGCACAACTGTCAGTCTTTCAGATGCTGTGGAACATGCCTTTGCTATGGCAGTGTTTCTCATGCTGGAACTACATTTACAACACTTAGACAATGTATGATTATGGGTTCCAATGGTATTTATGTCATACACTACTGTTTGGCACACATTGTCCTTTGTTGAGCATTATGACTATTTTCAATCCATTATCCCCTTATTTATTATTCATAATAATTTTTATATCATCTACAGCTCTGTGCAGTGAGCTCATAGGTGTCTTTATGCTTAGAGAATGAAGTGGACAGCCAAGGCTGAACAATTTTAGCCTTGCATTCAGGTCACATTAGTTAATCCTTTTCAGGTCACATTAGTTAATCCTTTTCAGGAGGGAGGTGTTGACCAGCCTTTAAGGAAAAAGTGTGGATTTTGCAGAAAAATGCATAGATAAGTTTATAGTTATAGACAAATTAAAATATCTTTTAACAAAAGCTTAAAGTGTTGGCTGATATTGCTTACACTACAGACCTAGAGTTTGAAGTACTTTGACAGTACATTTGTTTAACAAGAGTTTTAAGTAACAAGAGGTTAAAGTAAAGGGAACAGGCAAAGTGTCAGCAAATAGAAGTCTATGGCTTAAGTTACATGATTTCAGATATTGCATTGACATTTGCAAATTTAAGGAGATACATTTTTAGTTTTGAATGGAATTCTGGGTAAGACAATGTGTTTTTTAGTGAGTTTGGTATGGATTTACAGATTTTGTGTCTTACTGCAGAAAAGAAGAGGTTTGTGGACTGGAGTTTAGTTTGTGGATCCTGTAATGAGGGCATATAATGGTCAAGATTTCTAAGGTTGTACACTGGAAGTCCTGCATTATTCTAGAAGCTAATGGAGAGAAAGCTTGCTTTTGTTATAGTTTGAACAGATCCAATAAGCCCCAGGATTCATGAAGCTTGCGCCAGGCGCACGCATAGCGTAGGCGTTATAACACCAAATATGGCCGCCGAGCGATTCAGGTACGATCCATTTCCACGTGCACTACTGGTGTACGCCAGATCTGCACAGTCCCCGGCATAGGTATGCAAATCACCCCATGTGCAGTGTTGCACCATGCAAATGAAGGTATATAGTGATTCATGAAGTGGTGCAGGCGTAAGTTCACGGAAATGTAAACCAAAAAACATGGTTTACATTTTCTCAAACAGAACATCGGAGCTATGGAAGAGGGCCAGACCCAGGTATCACAACGTTAACATATGCCAATGGCGAAATACACAGCCAATGGCATAAGAAAAGATGCACAACACGTAAATAACAACATTTAATGTCATGTCCACAGTAACGCACAGCAGAACCGCAGGGCATGTGTGCGGAAGCTGTAACATAAAGAAATAATATAAAAATGTCATAAAATCACAACGTAATAGAAATCAGGTTTACAGCATAACACACAATGGTAGGCATGGAACACCACAACCAAGGTGCAAGGGTTGCTAAGGGCTTGCGATAGTGTTCAGTGCGGTAACTATGAATTAGTAATTAATGCCATGCAAATGAGGCAGATAATACTGAATCGCAAATGTCCCGCTGGAGGAAGGTTGTACCATACAGCGCAGCAGTATAACACCAAGGAGTGGCTCAGAGGAGATACATGACATCAGCAGAGGGGTGTGCCACCGTAGCACTAAGCACATTGGAGCATTGCAAATCTGGCCTGTCCATTGCTAAGCAAAGCTGCAGGGTAGGGGTGGGGAGGAATCGTTTAGCTGAGAGCACACATGGTGGCCAAAAGCGCATGTGTACAAGGATGTAAACATGCCCAAAACCCAGTAATCGGACGCACGAGCCACAAACAATAGCAGAAACAGGAAGGTCAGGGGAAGAAAAGAAGGAAATGCGGAAGTAGGGTAATTGGAGTACTAATGAGCAATCAACACCAATCAACCCACAGAGGCCAATCAATGGCAGCTGACAAGTCCGCTTGCAGAAACCTGCAAAACATGATAGGGGAGGCATGTGAATGCAAAGAAAGTGGGGAGGTATTGGATTGCAAAGATAGGAGACCTGAAACAGCAGAGCAAAGCAAACTGACAGCAGACTGGCAGTAGCACACATAACGGAAGATATGCCAGGTCCAGGAAAGTACAAATGAAAGTAGGCTGCAGGATGCACACCAGAAAATGGTAGGTGCAACATGCAGAAATGTAAAGGGAAGGTCAAGAGGTAATCCACGGCAGGCAAATGTAATTCAACACCAAAGGCACCACAATAGTAGTTCCGGCAGTAAACCACATAACATAACCTGTAGCTACGAACGTACATACACTCCCTATGACATCATCGGCGTTCACAGCACAATAGTATAAAGTGTGAAAGCACCCAACACACACCTGTGTATTCCCAAACACCGCACCATAGGTGTAAACACACTGGGAACTTTTAAAATGTACATGTTGGGAGCTGCCATAGCTGTGATTCATCAGCATATGTTAGAGACTGACGGTGTTGTGGAGGATGATGCCGACAACCACCGCAGGCTTCGGAGGTGAAGGAGAGTGTTCAGACCAAGGGTAACCTACCAGGGGCTACATGACCTGGAGATAGTAGAACACTACAGGGTGAACAGGGACATCTTACAGCAAATAGTGGAGCTGTGCCGGCCACGCTTGAGAACCAGAAACAATAGAGGAGAACCCATACCAGTGGACACGAAGGTATGTGTAAGCCTGTGAATACTGGCCACAGGTAACTTTCAAAAGCCAACTGGAGATATAATGGGTATCTCACAGGCATCAGCATCCAGGGTACTACACCAGTTCCTGGATGCCATGTTACCACATGCCAATGAGCAGATATACTTCCCCAGAACTCAGGAGGAGTTGGCCAGCAATATGCGCCACTTCCACCGTGTGGCACAATACCCGTAGGTACTGGGTGCGATAGACTGCATGCACATACAAATCAAGTCACCACCCAGTGAGCAGGGTAGGCGGTACATAAACCGCAAGGGATTCCACTCTATCAACTGCCAGGTTGTGTGCAATGCCCAGGGCATTATCATGGATGTGTGTGCTGGCAGCCCTGGAAGCTACCATGACTCCCATAGCTGGCATGCCTCACAGCTGTATCAGGTATTTGTCAGGGGGGACATCCCACATGGCCATCTCATGGGGGATGCTGGCTATGTACTGGAGCTGTGGATGATGACTCCCATCAGAAATGCACACACACCCATGCAAGAACGCCATAATGAGGCACACGCACAAACCAAAATCATCATAGAGCATGTGTTCGGGATGCTGAAATCATAGTTCCGGTGCTTGGATACATCTGGTGGAGCCTTGCAGTACTCTCCAGGCATGTGTGCCCACATCGTCATAGTATGTGCCATGCTACATAATATGATCCTGCGGAAGCAGCTGCAGCAGGGACAAAATGGTGAAGGCCCTCATAGCCCACCGCAATTGCCAAGGCCAGTACAGGCACAGAGGGATTCAGACCATGAACACACTGTGTCAGCCCCAGTAGGCAGACGGAGGCGTGCCCAATATGCCTACGCCTTGGCAAAGAGGGAACGTATAGCACATACTCTGACCATGTAGGCCCCTATGGACTGACACCTCTCCCTGCACACACAGTAAAATGGATGGCACACAAACATGACCACCTGTAAATTGTAATGTATAGGTGGCCCAGTGTGTGACTCCTACATAGGCAGCCCTCAAACATTGCAAACACAACAGCCAGTGGAACACAGAATGCCAACACCTGTACAGTACATGAGTCTTACAGCATATGGTGGTACTGTGTGCCTGTCACGGTCCCCGCCAGATATATATATATATATATATATATATATATATATATATATATATATATATATATATATATATATATATATATATATATATATATATATATATATATATATATATATATATGTACACATATGCATATATATAATACAGATAGAAAGGGCAATAGAGGGATATATGGTGATATAGATGGATTCAGCGATATCTGCAAATATAATAGATAGTTCAACGACATTCATAACATCTTGGAGGTACAAATAAATAGGATACTGCCAACCATGGAATGTGTAACATACCGACATGCGTAACCACGAGGCTGAAAGACCGATAGAACACAGTACCGGAACAGTACATCCGTGAGTAATAGTATGATGATATGAAGGGACAGTTAGTCACCGCTGCCGATGGCGCGGTCCACGTAGGTACTGTGTTCAACTGTGTCTGTGAGTGCCGTAGTCTGTGTAAGTGTGCGTTGAGGGTGCCGTGTGCATTTCTGTGTGACTGTAATGTGTGTGTGTGTGTGTGTCTGCAACATGTGTATGTTGGTGCCAAGTCAGAGGCAGATCAGTATGGCAGGTGTAGGTATAGCTAGCCGTAGGCATACGGTTACTACCTGTACCACAGTAGGAGGGACAGCCCCACCCTGGGCAGGTGTGTCCTGACATAAAACAGTACAAAGGGCAAATGTCCAAGATGGTAGGACATAAATATGTCCCATATATAATGTAACAGTCGTATTTAATAGTTATGCCTGTATGTAAGAAACTTAAATGTTACATGCAATATGATAAGTAGCCAAAGTCACACAACAATAGGTATGTAGTGAGGATAAAGGTATGTGCTACCTGTGTACTGACCATGGCTACGTCTTGGCCTGTAAACACTGCTTTGTGTCCCGCAAGTGTCCAACAATGACCATATGAAAAGGTGGCAACCCATGGCAAACAGGCTCTTTTAACACAACCACAATGACTGCAAATATCTGGGACAGGAATACAAGGGATAGCTGTCACTTACACATATCCCCTGATATATCGCTGCAATTGCGGTGGTATACAAGTAGCAAGCCCACCTGCAGACGATATAGAAACCAATTAACAATGGCCCAACGTACAATCTCATAACATAAGTCTACTAACTGTTAGCTCTCTAATTAGGGACGGAGCCCACACACATATATACGGATTATGTGGAAATGCAGGCCCACAAACCGTATATGTTACGTACAACCACCGACATCCCCCACACTAGAAACTAAAGCAATACAAACTGTAATAGCAGCACAAACATCCAGTCAGTCAATTACATCTGTAGAGCCCTCAACATACCATGTGAGAGACACAATTAAAGGTGACATGCAAAATTGCAGGCATTGTATAATGGAACAAACAGCTATGTTACAGGTTTTGATTGCAATACTCCGTTATCAGACGTCGGGATGACAGGTACACCCACATGTTGAACCAAATACTCTACCTGTCACACACAATCCATGGGGGACATGAATCCAAACTATACTTGTCTCCATGCATAGCAGTTGCAGTTACACA
This sequence comes from Protopterus annectens, assembly GCF_019279795.1. Taxonomy (NCBI): domain Eukaryota; kingdom Metazoa; phylum Chordata; order Ceratodontiformes; family Protopteridae; genus Protopterus; species Protopterus annectens. The sequence goes on along the minus strand of NC_056727.1, from coordinate 420,427,936 downwards.
TAACAAAACACAATACAGACCGTCTCCCCGAAGGTAGGGCAAATAGGCAACACCCAAGTGGAGAATCCAATTATACCCCACTGTCGCCACGTAATTGGCGAATGGAGTAGCTGCACAGCTGATATGCAAGTAATTAGTCACTCAGGAACACCAATTGGCAGGAAGAATCCACATGTTTCAGGTATCGACGTATATAAGGATGACTTGCCAGACATTCAAACCGTATGCTCATACCGAATAACAGTTGAAACACTGTGACAGAGATAGAAATGAAACGCCGTAATGACAACAATGTATGTGGAATGCCCGATATGTAAGATTATTTATAGCATGATCTGTATTAATTAGTTTTACTGTATGTATAGCCTGTTTTGCATTAATTAAACGTGTCCGCAATGCATAAAGTGGGGAAAGGTATTTATGTAGTGATGTCTTGCTGAGCATACTAACGCTTGTAGAATCTGTGTGTCCAGCAGTGGGACACAAGGTACACAGCACAGACACCACAAGGGATGCTACATGAGGTCATTAAACAGAACAATGCCATACAACCCGCCGTCAGTGGTAGGGTATGTCCAACAAGGAAGTGCCATAGCAGGGGATAGTATATGTTGATATACTGTCACAGCACGCATGTGTATGGACATATAACATTAATGACATATGTAAGGTGGTCCCGCTGAGCAAGTATGCTTTGCATTATGGGATACTATGTGAAATATGTGTAATGTATAGTATTATAGGTAGATATGACAGATATTCTACACAGCATAACAGGCATATCATGCATACCACAGGTATCGTCTATTGGTATGTACAATAACAGGATACATATGGCCTGTAGGTATGGGACATAGCAATAGCATGATAGCTAATCTAAATGGAAGGGCTACCAAGTAACCATGAACAAAGGACATGTAATAGCTGCACAGGTGCATAGTGGGGTACTATGCAGTCTGGCAAGTCCATGTGTAAGCACAACTACAGTGTTCACACTAGTGGCACCTCTCCAGGGTAGTGTCCTGTGAAGAGCAGAGCCAGGTGTGACCTGCACCACTGCACAGTACAGCTACTGCAGTGATCCCAGGCCTACATGTGTCTCCCAACCACCAAGGGAGGTATCACATGAGCAGTGCTACTGAGTGCCCCTGCGTGATGTACATAGGACTTATGTTCCACAGCATGGTGAGTGTCTGGTTTGGGAATGTAACCCAGAAGCACATCCCACTCATTGTGGCATGTGTGCACATATCCATGAGCATGTTGCTCACAGTGGCCTCTGCTTATGTTGTGTATGAGGAGTATATCCATCAATAATGTTGTGGACATGAGCCCTGTCTGATCAGCAGAGGTCACCCCTGAGTATGTAGTATGCAAATGTGTACAGATGTGGTGTCCGTAGTGCAGCCGCATATTTAAACCATCGGAGCTCAGTAAACATCATGGCGTGTTAATGTTGTGGCATGTAAAGCTCTAGCTGTTGTGTAAGGTACACCCTAAATGGGGTGGTGTACCCTTAAATGTGTGTAGATGTCTTGAGTTCAGAGATACAATGGGTGCCTATGTACCAGTTACACACCCAGTATAGATAGGTGTGGCCACGTAGAAGGATATCCACACCACAGTGGCAATACGGTAACCACAGGGGTGCGACATATGTGTGTACTGCAAACATGTACAATGTGATATGTATGTAGGGGACTACCATCCTTGTGATAGTCAGTGGGTGAATGGTGTAATGCAAAGGTGATGTGCATGCACCTTGTGTCATGCAGCTTGATGCCATGATAGTCAGATTATGTATCTGTCACAGCAACACCCGTATGGTTGGAGCCAGTATCAGCTGGTGGAGCAATCATGGTGCTTGGTATGTAGGGGTTTGAAAGCTAGGCAGGGAAAGTCCCCTGTGCCAGCCTGTTCCACAGGGAAGCATATACTGAACATGAGGGGCCCTATGACTGAGGACCGTGGTATGCCAAATGTACCTGACATGTAGTAGGTATTATGGTATGCTGGCTTCACTGTGTGTCTTGTCCATGAGCCACATAGCATAACATCCTGAGACATAGGGTACGATGTGCAGGTGGATGTGTATGTTGTCAATACCAGAATGGGGAATGGTGCTGAAAGGCAATGAGAGGACAATGTAGGATGTGTGGACTCCCGTACCATCAGCAACTGCCCTGGTAACTGTATGAAAGGAGTCCAGCGTGTGTAGGGGCCATGCGCTGGACTTACCAAGCCCAACCCGGGTGGCAGCAAAGGACGGGAGCCCAACAATGTCTCTGAGAATGACGTCATTGATGATATTCCCCATAGCCATGCAGAACAGTCCAGTCAGGTGTGTAGGACTATAGTCCCACTCGTGCAATGCAGTGCCACCTGTGTGTAGTGTGATAAATGCTGCTGTGTGCCATTCAGGGGCTACAATGTCTGAAACAAGGCTATCACTTAATATGGTGGCCTAGTGGGGAGACATGTAATTCAGAGGTTGGTGGACATCACAGCCTGGGACGTTGGAAGGTGACATGGGGCCAGTGTCCCAGGACATATAGAGTGTAGGTCAGTACTGTGTAGGTGTGACCACAGGGACACCGCAATGTTCATGTATGGATTGCGGCCCTGTAGTGAGTGAGAGGGTGTGCTGTCAGCATTGAATCCATCCTCCAGCATGTTGCCAAGAATACCTGGGTCTGCAATGTTACTGAGTGACTGTTGTATGTGACAGCAGATGTGGGTGTTGCCATCGAATACTGACATGCCACCATAATGCCTGGTGGTACACCCCAGAATGTGTGGCAGTCATGTTTACATAGCTAGTCTTGGAGTATGTGATGAGGGACCCTGTGGCCCCACCACAGCTGACCAGTGAGCCACCCCACACATGGGAATGTACACCACTGTGAAACAGCCTACACCTGTTGTTGTACATCATATGTCCATGGAACATGACCACCAGAGTGGCGTCTGTTATCTGGTGTGTACCATCATGGCTCTGTGTGGAATAGCATGATCCATGCAGTTGTGTACATGCTAATTAAGTGCACTGGGGTATGTGTCAGCATTTGTATGTGCATTGTCCATCTGCACGGGTGTCATGATGTTAACAACCGCTGTCAGCAGACATCTGTAGTAGGTGTTGTAGTACACATGTACTGTGTATGCTGTGATGGGTGTGTTGCCGGGATGTGGCTAACAAGGTCGATTAGCATATGTTCGGAATCCACCAATGAGGGGATAACCACAGGTGTGTAACACCAGTCACATGGTGGTAGTGTTCATGCCAAGGGTAATGTAGGTCTTGGAGGTGGTGTGTATGGGTTGATCCAGCAGAGCGGAGGGTATGACTCATGGATTTGTCGGTACATGAGTGGCTATCCCAGTGAAGTGTGGGGTAGTGTCAGTCACACATCAGTAATAGCTGAGGCCCACTGTCCACTATACCAGCATAGAAGGTATATTACCCGTGGGGTATGATGTTGACTCTGTCGCTTGCTACAATGTGTATAGCGGTCCCGGACACAGTTAGTTGCACGTGGAGCACCTCTGATGCATTGTGCTAAGCAACTTGCCAGGATGTGTGCAAAACATAGTGGGATATGGGAACCCCTCAGCTGTGGGTGTGCCGGTCCAGGTATGTGCCTGAAAGGTATGGTCTGTCTATAACCTGTCATTGCAGGTGTGCTCTGCAGAGCCTAGAGGCAGGTCACAGTCACTGCAGAGATGTTTGAGTGGTGCATTATAAGGTGTGCCTTGCCTGCGTGCGTCACAGAGGAAGATGCAAGCAATGTGTCACATGACCCCATGTCGCGCCTGCCAGTTACCGCCCTGCCGGTGACAGTTATTGGAAACTGTGCAAGACAGGCAGTATAGAAGCAGCAAGAGCCTTACATGTGGGCTGTACTCCCAGGGCTGACAGGTGCAAGTCATCTGTGCCACAGCATTGTGTTTGACCAGGACAGTCATAGCGGACAGATGCCACATGCCTGTGGAATGACAATAGGAGCATAGGCAACTGTTGAAGTGACACAGTCGGTCATTGTACAGTGGTATCATGTCCGGACGAATGCAAAATGCTCCCCAGGGCTAGGGCCACACACTCAGGGCAATAAGACTGTTGAGCTATTGCATGTCCCTGCACACGTAGTCTGTGAAGTGGCATCACAGGGCCGTCACACTAACATGGCGAATGACAGACATATCATACCTGGTGAGGTGTGGCATGGGTGCATAGGTTATGTTGCAGAAGCAGTTACCCGACCGCAGGATGTAAGCGACTAATGTCTTGTGTAACCTGCTGTGTGGAACTGCAGTGTGACACCCTACAGAGTCAGCTATGACTGGTGTGTTGTGAATGTTATAACTCACTATTGGCTTTATGTGGTGGGCACACATGAGTCTGTGGGCTATAAGCTGGTGATGTTGTCTGCCATGATGGGGGCTACCTCTGGTGCCTACAGTGAGTATGGAGACGTACTGCACAGGTTGTCCTCGTAGGTGTGTCCAGTGGTGTAGATCATGTGAGACTATGTGATGGGTGGGGTGTGTTGCGAATGTTACACATCCCCAAATGACTGTCAGGTGCAGTCAGGGTTGAAGACAGCATTACCCCCAGCCATAGCTGTCAGCCCCCTGTCCCCAAACAGAGGAACATTAGCCCTCATACCATGTGGCAAATGGGCGAAACGTGGAACACTTACAACTGGCTTACTAACAACGTCAACTAGCAAGGGCATATGATGGTTAAAATAGGCTAGTCTTACGTATAAAACAGATATTCCAATGAATTAATGTGATTCCCATCTATTTAGCCATGGCTAGCAGGTAAACTATGTACAACAATGAATGTGTGACAGACCCTTCCAATGTGGAACCATGAGGAACATGCACCTTTTAGAACCCCAAATGAGGTATGTTCCCCGTAATGAGGTACACCTGAGAGCTATGGGCCCAGCGCGGCTGCAGACGTGCATCCACCACAGGCTGTAGTGCCGTATGTTGGGAGGTGAGCATTGAATGTGTACATGAGACAATTGCTCTATTGCCACATGTATGACATATCCCTCATATAGACAGGCAGTAGCACTGGTACGTGACAGTTGGGCATGCCTGTATATACAACCATGTCCCACAAGATATGTGCATTACATGTGTACAACAGCTGTCATACCTTAAGCAAGCTGGGAAGTGTGGGACAGCCAGTGTACCTGTGGGAAATGGTGTGGAATGGGCACTATAGTAATCAGTAGCTCATGACATGCTCACATGTTCTGGACAAGTGCCTAGCATGACCATACAATACAGATAGGGTGTTGGATAATATCAACACACAAGTGGTGATGACAGTCATTTAGGGTGGCACCGCACAATAACCCTGCTGAGTATGATGTGCATGTCCATGAAAGCACTGTAGATGTTAGCAGTACAGATGTACAAGACAACACGGATATTTGATTACAAATACCTTTGCATGTCACAGGAGTGTTCCACCAGTGGCCTGTTGACAGACTCACAACTACAAAAGGTGCAAGAGTGACATGTGCACAGCACATCAGTGCCAGATACAGTAGAACAGGGTTAATGTGTTGTACCCCACCGTCACTGTAGCCCATACCACACAAATGTTAGGCATCTATGTATGTAAGGCTGTGAATGGCCATGACCTATCAGTATAGCTGTGTCAGTGTTGTGAACAACATACAGAATGGGCTGTGTGGGTGAGGTGTGTGACATATGTGCACAGTCTGATGGATGATACCAGCAGTGTCACCGCTAGGTGAACATCCCTGTACCCATAAACTACTACCTAGGCTGTGGCAACATTATGGACACTGTGTAAGGGATGGTGCTGTGCAGTGCACCCCGACATGGAGACGTCTCCAGGCCCCTTAGGTAGTCATATGAGGTACCCATGTCATGTCAGGGTGCCATCCATGAGCACGGAGATCACTGGACAGGCATATACAGCACTGTGGTGACCAATATTGGATCACATACCACCTGTAAGGAGTAATGGCTATGCATGGATGTGCGATACCAGCCTTCACAATCCACACCTCCACTATGCAGCATGCTGTCTACCTTGCAGAAGGACATTTGCTACACCATGATGATGGACATGCTACATGTCCATATCCTGATCTATATGACATATGTCATGGACAGCCACCGTCCTAATACTAGGATCGCCACAGGCTGGACAGATCCCTGTGCCATATATGTGACATACTCCCGCCATACCATGCAACCCTGTCCATCAAAGCTGCACATGTCATCCCAGTCATACATGGTGTGATGGCTGCATGGTAGATGTACTATCAACTGACTGGATCAGTAATGTGGCACTGATGCACCTTGCAGTGGCACAATGGCTGTCTGTTACAGCATGGTAACCATGCCCGCACATGCTATGGTCGATGCCCATCCCTACGAATGTCGTCTGACTATCCATTGTCCCATGTCTATCACATGTGTAATACAGGTGATCCGTGGCAGGATGTTGAACAGTTGTACAGTGCTGTGTAGATGTATATGGCAAAAGACATGCATGTACAGGTGTCCATGCGTATGTGTGCATTGTCACTGCTCAAGTCCATTACGGCTGTGTCTGTGTTGACATGTGACATATACACAGCATCCAGGTCAACAGTAGTACTGTGGACACATCGAGGCATGTGCAGATAGGTAAGAACACAAGAGCAGGCAAACAGACATGCCCACAGCAAGACAGCATTTACATGGAGTATGAGCACTGTAATGAGGTGACACACATATATGGTGATGATATCCAATGCATAATGGGTGTGACATGTGTGACACAACCACGTCAGTCGTGTCAGTGTCATGATGCTTTGCAAAGATAACTGTGCAGATGCAGTAGATGTCATAGAAATGTATGTGCAGCAGTATATCTGTCCATCTCTGAAACTGTAACCTGTCACCATCATTATGTTTTACAGATAATGCCCCATCTACGCCTCCCAGCATACACCCGCCAGGAGGATGATGTCCTCATCCCACAGCTCCATGACAACTATAACTTGTTGTTCAGCCATGTGCCACAGCATGCCCAGCAGCAGGATGACCTGTGGCAGGATCTACGCAGGAGGGTGAATGATGTGGGTGGCCATAACCGCACCTACGAGCAGGTGCGCAGACACTGCATGGACCTGATACGACATGCAAAACAGTGTGCCACTGCAATCGCCAGGGAACAAGGTGGAACAGGTGGTGGGCCACCAACCCAGCCCCCACTCACACACAGCGAGGAGTTACTGGCCAGTCTGGGGACACCCAGGGAACAGCATCCAGAAACACTAGCTGCCATCGTGGAGGTGGGTGTCTCCCAACCAATGAGTCTGGAGTTGCCTGGTAAGTCAGTACTGCACATATGGCTATTATATCCCATGAAGTTGCATGTGTCACTGTACATTATGTAAAGTAACAACATGTGCCAGGTATGTGGACACACATGCTGCATACTACAGTATGCTACGTTGTGTATGCACACATGTGCATAATATATGCTATTACACAGGTGAATGTGTTCACATGCACAGTGCAACCTGTGGCTGTCATACATTCATGGATAATGGTCATACTGGTGTGTCACCCCTATATAGGTACCTCTGGCATGCCGCACAGACATGGGTCCATTGCAGGTGAGACTGTCATCAGTATCAGGCATGTTACAGTGTAGATCTATTTGCCATGTGGCCAGTTAACACTTGCACACCTGATGTTTGTTCCAGTTACGATATGCAGGTTGCACCGCCCTTCATTCACACACGCCACCCATGTGCAATATATACAATCGTAATGATACACAGACGTGATACCACAGTACTTGACATTGCGACATGTGTGGTCAGCTGTGCATACAACGGTGGAGGTGTTCTACAATGGAGGCATATGTAGTATGCATTGGAACAACATGTGTGTTACACACACAGTACCACACAGTGAGCTGTGATATGGGCAGCCCACAAGTGTCACCATTGTGTCATATGCCCCTGCATTGGGTGCACACATTGTGATGTGCCACCTGACATGTCTCAAACATGTAGTGTTCTGTCTGCAATATTGTCACACTATCGCATGACCTATACCCCACATACCAAACATACAACCCATTGTCTACATAGCCCTGTGGATTGTGACATATCTGACATGTATGGGTGTATGTCATATGGGACAATACAGACATGTGGAGAAGATGCCCATCACACACAATTGGCCAACACATGTGCATACATGGCCATAGGGGATGGCCAGAGACATGTAGCCACACAGTACATGGGATGTGTATACACCCTGTTGCACATTGTCCACACATGGTCCAATTATAGCCTTAGTTGAGCGATTATACAGTTGATGTGGTACACTGGACAACCTAAATGCCTGTGCATAGCTATTGGAGGTGTCACTGAAGTCTACCATATACGATCTGTCGAACATCACGACTGTGTTGCAGTTATGGCTATGCAATGTGTACATATTATGCATTCTACAGCAACATACATGCCTCATGTTGCCATGCAATGGCACAGTGTCTGTACTTCACACTGTATAGCAATGTAGACGGCTCACACTACCCTCCCATGCCCATGCACATTTGCTAAACATGCATTCTATCTGTAGGGCATACACACAACACTGCAATGTGAAGCCCATTATGATGCTGTACATGTGTCAGGACACCATTGTGTCAAACATGTATGTATGTTAATGCACATGTCAGCAGATTACATGTCAAGGTCACGTCAGCTATGTGTACTGTTATCCTGTTCTGGGCCACATGGTGTATCACGGGGATGCATGCATACTACCATGATTGTGTGAACTGCATGGCTACTGATATGACACCTGCTTGCTGTAGTGTGCACCCCAGGGAGGTATGCTTGCTAACACTATTAATGTCTGAGCTGCATGCCCTCTGCTGTATCGCAGGCATGCTGCATGCCATCTGACAAATCACATGCATGGTGTGTCTGTGTGTGTCTGTGTGTGTCTGTGTGTCTGTCTGTGTGTGTCTGTCTGTCTGTGGGTCTGTCTGTGTGTGTCTGTGTGTGTGTCTGTCTGTGTGTGTCTGTGTGTGTGTCTATTGTACTTTACAGTATTTCTTTGCATTCACAGGTGATGTATGTGTGTTACCCTCCTGCGGTCCATCTGATGTTAGTGTCCCCACAGATACTAGCGGTGATGAACATATGCATGAGGTACAGGCAGGGTTGTCAGGGGCTGAATCTGTGCCAATGGTTACCATCCCAGCTATGTCCCCCTCTTCCCAGCACACAGTTCTGCTGCAAACACATACAGCATCACCGGTGGCCATAGAGGAAGGACAGTCAGCGTCTGTTGTCGTGGAACAGGAATGTGTGGTGGCTACAGAAAGTGTGTCTACACACCATGGTGTCAGTGTAATGACTGCAGATGTACCACACAGGCATGTGGCCGGTGCTGCTCATAGGAGGACCTCTGGCAGACATGAACCTGCAGGACAGAGCACAGCAGCTGGTATCACCAGACACATGTTCCAGACTGTAATGGTGGCACAGGCACGTGCTGAACAGCAGAACAGAGAAGGGCAGAGGCTGCAGAGGGCTGCTATCCATACCCTAAATTACAACATCCAGGCACTGGCAAATGCTCAACAGCAGATTGCTAATGTTCTGGATAGGCAACTGGGTGAATGGTCGGAATCCTTGACCGAGGCATGGCAATCCGCGAGTGGGAGCTGTCTGTGCTGGAACACCTGGTAGGAGTGAGGCGTAGGCCACATGGACATAGGCCAGCAACACCACCTAGTGTGGGTCGACGTGAGCGTGCCACCTCACATGCCCACTCCCATAGTGCCGGTAGCAGTAGCAGTGCAGCTGGTGCTGCGCTGTCAACACCAGGACACAGCAGGCCACGTGGACATGGCCCTGGATGGTCTCAGCGGGGACACGGTTCCAGCGGACATGTGTCATCGGACAGTAGCCACTCTGTACCTCCACCTGGTAGTGCCCGTGCAACCCCAGGCAGGCACAGGTCACGTGGCCATGGACGGACACAGTGAGCTGTACAACCTGCACTGTACAATCTGGGGCTGTCAATAATACCCCATGTAGGCATCACAAATGGCAGAACTGTGTACACACATACACGCACACAGCAAACACAACTGTAGGGCTCCACAACATCCACATGCATTCTGCACAGACATGTCCAGTCAACTCACCGGCCCTTACACACACACATGATGTTATCCATTGGTGCAGCCTATGCCCCTGGCAAACATATCACCCTGTGCATATGATGAAGCCTGTGCCACATCCCTGTCATCCACACCATCGGTGCAGGGCATGCACAAATATTATGATGCACAGGGTGAACAGCATAGTGAGAGGTATATGTAATACCTGTGTATGCATAGTGAGGGATGTGTATGTTGCAGTGGTTGAGGGATGTGTATGTTGCAGTGGTTGTATGTGAATTCAGAGAGCTGTGTATGTGACATAGGTTGTGTACTGTTGACATGCACCAGTCATACCATGTAGTGCAGGTGCAGCATGCATTGTGATGGGTTCACGGTATGTGTCTCGGTTACATCTGTAGCACCATGTTGGATGTGACACCTTGGTTCCCTCCTATGGTGTACTTGCATGTGCCTACAGGTAGCAGTGTTTGCAGTCCCCCACATGTAACTGGATTACACACAGGCACATCTGGCAATATCAGCATGCTACATGTACCCTCAACCTGACTGTTGGACACACCAACATGACACAGATGTCCGCACATATACTGCACCTGATGCATGTGGTCAGTGCCACAGGCTACACTGGACCGAGACATGACATACATAGCAGGACACATTTCAGGTATGGTAACATGGTGCAGGGGTTGTACACAGCTGCCTGGCCAATGATGATGTGAGGTGTCACTTGGCAGCTGGAGGCCACACTGTGCAGCAGTAGGACCCTGTAACAGTACGGGAACATGGCCGCATTCACGGGGTCTACACCACTATAATGCATACCCCATAGTGTGCAGCTGGTGACCCTTGCCTGTGTGGTCATCACCCTCACAGTACTAGGCACCCACACAACGTGTCACAGAGAAGGGACATGCACAGGTAGCCAGTATGGCTGGGACCTATGGCATCAACAGGGTTGTGCAATGCATCACCATTACGGGTTAGTCACCACGTGGGGCTAGTGATCATTTCCCACCGTATATTAGCATACACCCTCACACCAAGCACCAGACATACATACAGACACACACACACTGTGGTGACCACATGTGTATATGGACAGCCGATGTGTGTGATGCATCACACCGGCCAACGTCATGCTTCCCACACTGACGTATGTACAGATCTCTACAATGGTGTACAGGGATGTGTAGCAACTGGGACATATTCCCCGTGATATGTGGCATCCCTGGTCACACATTCGGACACACATGGCAGTGCTGGGAATGATACATCTGCCACATGATGACACATTTGATAGACATGCTGCGGTATTGATTGCATTCTGTGTACCAACGCTATATCTGGCAGGTGTGCTGCTATATGCACACGGGAGGTTGTAGGTGTTACAGGTGCCATGTGACATATAGTTGTTAACACCTGACCGCTGTTTATGCATTATGCCAGCACCATCACGTAACAGCGACATAGCATACTGTTTGCACATGGCATGTTAGGATGGTGCGTGACACAACTGTGAGCCACCCCCTGCACACATACATCTAGACAGGTGGTTCACCATGTTATGTACACACATCCTTCCATACGTGCTGTTTGTATGTCACCATATACAGGTGTTAATGATGGGTCTGCATTGCATCTGCATGCCGTAGGTAGGTGCAACTATGTTATGGACATCATCCACTGCACATGCATGGTTGCTGCATGCACAGTACAGATGTCACATGTGTCTCCTGTTGCCATGTTTGTATGCATTGCTATTGTTGGACATGTGTGTTGACATACATAACACATGGACTGCGGTATGATATCACGGGTGTCACAGGCAACCAGTACAAGGGTATGTGTCCCGGTCAACACTGCTACCCCCTGTAGTGTGAGCATTCAACTGACATGGGCCCACCTTCCATTCGTGTGTGTAGCATTGATTAGGCCAGTGTTATGCATGTGGTACATCAAAGGCTATGTATGCATGTGTTGTGTGTGCAGTCCATGCACACATCCACACAATCACATGTATGACATATCCAGACGTGTGTTCATTGGTGTACAGCAACAGTCAGGTGTCACAGCTGTGTAAGGGCCGTGGTATGTGTTGAGCCAACCTGTTCATGTATACTGGTATCATTGCAATGCATAACACCTGTTGGATCCCTGTTGGTACATGTGTACTCTGCACAGCTGGTGTACACCGCTGTACAGCCCAGTGGTCATGTGTCACATGGTGTTGTGGGACCATACGACTGTGTAGTGCTGCACCGACGACATGGTGCTGACTTGACAGCTACAGTGTACACTGCAGTGTGTACGTGTGTGACCTGCACCTGTGACAGCTGTGATGGCAGCTGTGTGTGTACAGGTCACTGCATGTGTGACCACCCTGTGCGTGAGGACAGATTTATCTTACTGTGCCCGTCTGTACTGTGCCCTTCTGTGTGTACACTCCATCTGCATGCAAGACGGCCCTTTGCTACTGCTAAGTGTGTGAGCATGCCCAGTATGCTGTTGTGTAGATGGACACACAGTACATTCCACACTGCGCCCTTCCGTGATTAGACTCAGTGTGCATGCAAGTTGGCCCTTTGCAACTGCTAAGTGTGTGAGCATGCCCAGTACGCCATTGTGTAGATGGACACACAGTACATTCCACACTGCGCCCTTCCGTGATTAGACTCCGTGTGCATGCAAGATGTCCCTTTGCAACTGTGTGAGCATGCCCAGTATGCTGTTGTGTAGATGGACACACAGTACATTCCACACTGCGCCCTTCCGTGATTAGACTCCATGTGCATGCAAGTTGGCCCTTTGCAACTGCTAAGTTTGTGGGCATGCCCAGTACGCCGTTGTGTAGATGGACACACAGTACATTCCACACTGCGCCCTTCCATGATTAGACTCTGTGTGCATGCAAGATGGCCCTTTGCAACTGCTAAGTGTGTGAGCATACCCAGTATGCTGTTGTGTAGATGGATACACAGTACATTCCACACTGCCCCCTTCCGTGATTAGACTCCGTGTGCATGCAAGTTGGCCCTTTGCAACTTCTAAGTGTGTGAGCACACCCAGTACGCCATTGTGTAGATGGACACACAGTACATTCCAAACAGACGTGTGATACTAAGCATGTGGGCATGGCCATTGACATCCTGTATAGCCATGGTGGTCATCCAGGCAACCGATGTCCATTTTCAATGTCACGATGGATGCCTACATTGATCACACTGGTTGCTCTCTCGAAGGGTGTACTGTCTGTGGTGCATCCCGTATCTATTTAGTGTTGTAGTGCTCCGTCGATATTTAGTTGGCCCGATGACAGCACTGCCGTGTTTGTGTACATCTACCTTGGGACAGTAAAATGCTTTCAGACTGGTCACTCTCTAAACATTCCCTATCGGCATCTTTGCCTTTGCGGATGATGTCACCCACCTAGGAGTATGCCTCTGGGAGTGCTGTGTTCAGTAATCTCGGTAGCGCATTCTGTAAATGCGTAATGCTGTAGTGTGTTAAAGTAGTTAGGTGTATGCTCAACTCCTGGCCCTTCCATGTGTGTGTGTGTGTTTCCAGCTGCCTGGGGACACAGTAATGCTTTTAGATGCCTCACAACACATACATTCCCTATCGGCGTCTTTGCCTTTGCGGATGATGTCACCCACCTAGAAGTATGCCTCTGGGAGTGTTATGTTCAGTAATTTCGGTTGTGCGTTCTGCAAATGTGTAATGCTATAGTGTGTTAAAGTAGTTAGGTGTATGTTCAACTCCCGGCCCTTCCAAGTGTGTGTGTGTGTGTGTGTGTGTGTGTGTGTGTGTGTGTGTGTGTGTGTTTCCAGCTGCCTGGGGACACAGTAATGCTTTTAGATGCCTCACAACACATACATTCCCTATCGGCGTCTTTGCCTTTGCGGATGATGTCACCCACCTAGAAGTATGCCTCTGGGAGTGCTGTGTTCAGTAATCTCGGTAGCACGTTCTGTAAATGCGTAATGCTATAGTGTGTTAAATTAGTTAGGTGTATGTTCAACTCCTGGCCCTTCCAAGTGTGTGTGTGTGTGTGTGTGTGTGTGTGTGTGTGTGTGTGTGTTTCCAGCTGCCTGGGGACACAGTAATGCTTTTAGATGCCTCACAACACATACATTCCCTATCGGCGTCTTTGCCTTTGCGGATGATGTCACCCACCTAGAAGTATACCTCTGGGAGTGCTGTGTTCAGTAATCTCAGTACCGCGTTCTGTAAATGCATAATGCTATAGTGTGTTAAAGTAGTTAGATGTATGTTCAACTCCTGGTCCTTCCAAGTGTGTGTGTGAATGTGTGTGTGTTTCCAGCTGCCTGGGGACACAGTAATGCTTTTAGATGCCTCACAACACTTACATTCCTTATCTGCGTCTTTGCCTTTGCTGATGATGTCACCCACATAGAAGTATGCCTCTGGGAGTGCTGTGTTCAGTAATCTCGGTAGCGCGTTCTGTAAATGCATAATGCTATAGTGTGTTAAAGTAGTTAGGTGTATGTTCAACTCTCGGCCCTTCCAAGTGTGTGTGTGTGTGTGTGTTTCCAGCTGCCTGGGGACACAGTAATGCTTTTAGATGCCTCACAACACATACATTCCCTATCGATGTCTTTGCCTTTGTGGATGATGTCACCCACCTAGAAGTATGCCTCTGGGAGTGCTGTGTTCAGTAATCTTGGTAGAACGTTCTGTAAATGCGTAATGCTATGTTGTGGTAAAGTAGTTAGGTGTATGTTCAACTCCCGGCCCTTCCAAGTGTGTGTGTGTGGTTCCAGCTGCCTGGAGACACAGTAATGCTTTTAGATGCTTCCCAACACATACATTCCCTATCGACGTCTTTGCCTTTGCAGATGATGTCACCCACCTAGAAGTATGCCTCTGGGAGTGCTGTGTTCAGTAATCTCAGTAGCGCGTTCTGTAAATGTGTAATGCTGTAGTGTGATAGGGTAATTAGGTGTAAGTTCGATTCCCAGGCCTGCCAGATATGTGTGTGTGTGTGTGTGTGTGTGTGTGTGTGTGTGTGTGTGTGTGTGTGTGTGTGTCCATCTGCCTGGGGACTCAGGTTATGCTTTTAGACGCTTCGCAACACAGATGTATCCTGCTGATGTCTTTGTCTTTGCGGATGTTGACACGCACCTAGTAGAATGCCTGCGTGTCTGCTGTGTTTAGTAATCTCAGTAGCGTGTTCTGTAGGTGTATGTTCAACTCCCGGCCCTTCCAAGTGTGTGTGTGTGTGTGTGAATGTGTGTGTGTGTGTGTGTGTTTCCATCTGCCTGGGAACACAGTAATGCTTTTAGATGCCTCACAACACATACATTCCCTAACAGCGTCTTTGCCTTTGCAGATGATGTCACCCACCTAGAAGTATGCCTCTGGGAGTGCTGTGTTCAGTAATCTCAGTAGCGCGTTCTGTAAATGTGTAATGCTGTAGTGTGATAGGGTAATTAGGTGTAAGTTCGATTCCCAGGCCTGCCAGATATGTGTGTGTGTGTGTGTGTGTGTGTGTGTGTGTGTGTGTGTGTGTGTGTGTGTGTGTGTGTGTGTGTGCATGCTTCCATCCACCTGGGGACTCAGGTTATGCTTTTAGACGCTTCGCAACACAGATGTATCCTGCTGATGTCTTTGTCTTTGCGGATGTTGACACGCACCTAGTAGAATGCCTGCGTGTCTGCTGTGTTTAGTAATCTCAGTAGCGTGTTCTGTAAATGCGTCATGCTGTAGTGTGATAGGGTAGTCATGTGTAGATTCGATTACCAGCCCTGCCACGTGTGTGTGTGTATGTCTGTATCTCTCTCTCTCTCTCTATATATATATATATATATATATATATATAAAATCTATTTTCTGCCCATAACTCTGCTCTTGCATGGACAGCTGACTGTTTCATGTATCGCATATTTGCATAGCTTTCACATACCAATGGGGTATGTTGCAAATCCCAACATTCTCCATGCAATGTCCATGTTACAGGCGGTGTTACACGCCCTTACAGGTGTTTGCTGTATATCTTGGCAGACATCTATCCTTGCTGTACTCTCACTGTACTCGTACATGCCGGAGGCTTCATGTATCATGGCCTAGTTTTAATGTGTGTATGTCTATTTGTGCTGTGTGCATGGCTGTGGGTATGTCCCACTATCATCATTTGTAAAGGTGACAGCCCTATAGGTTCTTCATGTAGACTGCTGTGTCATTTGACATGTCAGCACATACCTGCAGACAGTACTGCACATCCTACTGCAGCGCATTTCATACCTTCTGCGTTATCTTGCAGTCGATATTGCTGTTTCCTCACACATGTATCTGTTTCTGTTCATACCACTCCACCTCCTAGAGCAAGTTGCTGGACAAGGCATTATCTGATAGTGGGACACATAGGGGCAATATTGACATGTTGCTCTTACAAACGTAGATAGTTGACACGATAATAGGTTTTGCATTAGTATGGCTTTTCTGTCGGATTTGGTGTCTTAATCACAAGTTTGTCATTATTTCATGTCTTCAGTTATCATGAAAGTGCCGGAATGTTACTGTTGTTACGTGGAACACACCAAACATATGAGGCAGAACTCTGCACATTCTGCGTAAAATCTGTACAGTTGCGGAGTATGTGTCTGATACAAAATATCAACTTTCTGACACCAATACACACACTGTATGGCGGCATCACAGGCCAAATGCCATTACATTTATATTGCAGGACACACCCACCCAGACAGTTGTATTCCTCACACAGGCCAACAGCTGCTTATCCACACTAATTGGTCTATCATGTACCATAACCTGATGAAGCGCATTTGTATGCGTGAAAGCGCTTGTTTTTTTACAAAAATAAATTGGATCTTTATTTTATCGTGGTGGTTCCCAGCAGTATTTCTTCATCTATCATGTACCATATGTGTGCGCCGGTATTTGCGCTTTCCATCAGTGGCAGAGCTCACGTACGTGTATGGGGGACTGGACATTGTTACGGTGACACTGCATGACACCCTGAGGGACACATTACTTTTGTGTCTATTAACCTTCTACATTGACATTCTCAGGGCATACATTGTCATTCACATTTGTCAGAGTACATGCATATGACTTGTACATGTTTTTTCATTTGTCCTGATGTCTTTCTTCTCACCTGTCCACCTAGTATCACTAGTTCTGTACATGTATTTTGGACAAGTTACCTTCATACCCCTAACCTGTACACATTATGGGTAAACGCCCTGACGTTTGACCTTTGCCCTTGTTACATTTGTCATAGTGATGTGCCTCTCTGGTAAATTGCTGGCAAGGCATTACGAACTGTGCGGTAGATAATAGTGACTGACATTTCCATTACATGATTAGTAACACTCATAACATCCATATTCATAGCTACGCCAGTATTCTCACAACGTTCTGACTTTGTCTGGGGTATATATAATATAGTCCCTATTTGTATTTCATGTACTATGCCTTAGTGCAGCTGTGTTATTCTGACAGTTTGCCAGTTATGGGTACCATCTTGGTCGTACGCATGTCCATCCATGATAATCGCCTACATGACATTGATATAGGGCCCTACATATTGCCAAAATGGTTTCCGCAATATCCAGTGGATGGTTTGCCCCATTATTGAGAATATAGTCATGTGCTATACCCACATCACTCCCACGGGGCGGGCCTACGAAATCTCTGCCAAACAACACCTAGGCCCATTTCTGCATACCCATGATTGCCATACCTGACAACCCTCTACAGTACCCATTACACATGTTTAATGTGTGCGGTACTGAAGTGTGGAGACACTTATATGCACTCCCCACTCTGTGGATATCAGTTCGTACGTCATACATTCTATCGACACATGTGTCATCACCCTTGCACCTGATACTGTTGCATGTACAGCTATTTTGTATTTGCTGCGGTCACTTATTTTGCATCAATGTCGGTTGACACTACGTAAGGATCAATTTTTGGAGTCCTGCAATGGACACCTATCTGCATGTTTAAAGCATAGAACTTGCTGGACTGTCACTTTCTGGCCAATGGTTTGGAATGCAGTGGTTTATTCACCTTTCATGCATGTCTGTTTGTCTACCCATATTAGCTATAACGTGGCCTATTTATGTACATATGTCATATCTACGGGACATAAGTCTGATGTGTATACATATATACATGTACAATCCTCATTTCATAACTTGCTTTGGTTTACGTCTGTGGATTATATGTATACACATATATCTATATCCATACCATACCTTTCCACTATACAGATTGTCACAGAGTGTACAGCTGGTTGCCCCTTTATCTTTGGTGTGTTTTACATAACCCTGTGTCTATCTGGCAATGTAGTGGCATTTCATTTGAGACTTATGGTGGGGAATTCTGGCAAGCAGTTCAGGTTACGACTGCATACCCTTCAGAGAATCCATGCTACTGACACACCCGTTATTCTATCCACTTTCCATGTTTGTTCTGGCACATATCTGGGGTTTGTCCCTATTTGTACCGGTAGTTTGCATGGCTTTGTCCGGTTTCATACTTTACGAGGTTAACAGGTTTGAGCCATGTATAACTAACGTGGGGAAAACAGCATTCATTTACTATGCTGTCAGCAGATCACACACGCACAGGTGCACTTGCATTTCCTTATTATGGGTTACGCGCAGGTGCGCATGCATATCCTTATTGTGGGTTACATATGTTTACTAAGTCTTTGTGCTTACGTGGGCTTTATTACTTGTGACAGTACCAGTAATTATCTGTAATCCGGTTAACGGACGTATGCAAACACACGTTCACCTTTACATATTTAACTGTCTGTACAGCACAGACGCATTCATTACACTTTCACATTATATGTGCTGTAGTCGTAGTTCAACCGGGACTGCCTTCACGTTGGCCGGATGCTGTAACCACTATACGTTTGGTGTTCTGACTCATTTATATGCATACCCATAGTACATAGCTACATTAACATATGCCTCACCGCTTCACTTACGTCACAGGCATCCATTCTCCTGCTGGGAAAAATGCGGTATGACATGTTACACATTCCCTATTCCCTACTGCTCTAGACCCAAGCTGCATATTTAATCACTGCAGGGATATTCAGAACCCAAAGGCTTATAGTCCTGACACATACAGGTCTTTAATTGTCAGGGTGTTCATGTAGTGATCTTGGTTTAGGCTTGTCCGCCTGGTGAACGGAACTGCCCTGACCGTGTTCAAATGTCAGACAAAGCACATGGACAGGGTTTGTCCATTTTAAACATTTAATCTGTGTTTACAGACACAGGTGTTTGGGCACCTGTCAGCAGCTTATGATGTTGGCAATACATAATATGGGTGGGGGTGGTTACAATACATAATCCACGGTGAGTGGTGTTCCCATTCACATTTGACTATTTCCTGTATTCATTCTTACGAGGGTTATTATTTTGCACATGACTTAACTATGAATTAACTATGGGTATGCAGTAGTACAGTCAACATATGTGACGGTTTGTTACAGTATATATGTACGGACCTCTGTAATATTGGGGACTACCCCACATCCTTCACAACATTTCCTGCTTATGTACATACTATTATTCAGTGAACTTTCGAAGCTTGTGAGAGCAGTAATTACATCTGTCCCTATTTGTCCACCCATCCTTTTAGGCTTTGTCCAGGTTTTGTTGCTGTAATAGGTTGAGAGGTGGTGTCGGTATGTGATTGAGTTGAATATATACTGTTGATAATTCAGTGGAGAGTAGGGTTACCACTTGTTCCTCTTTGCGAGGGGAGGTCCCACTTTGGACAGTTGTGTCCTGTGATGACACCTAAGACATGGCAAATGTCCTGTGATTTTAAGACAATAATATATTTCTTATTTTCTTTACTAATTGCATGATACAGGTATTTTGTATCTGGTACACATAACTATTATTTGGGATAGCATAAGCTATTCAAATGCTATGGAATAAGCTTTTATCGTGGCATACACGTGTAATTCTGTCCTTTGCACTGGCTGGGGGTATGTTTTATCCTGCAAATTTTCTCATTTCTACAAGGGATGTCCCACCTTGGCCATCTGAACAGGTGGCAACCCTAGTGGGGTGACCTGCATGGTGGACAGCTGTTCCATCCTGCGTGGTATGATTTGCATGTCTGTGTAGAAACTGAACAGTACCATGACTACACATACATGTTTTGTCCAGATGTGTACAGTAATGGACACCGTGGCGTGTAAACAACTCTGAGGTTTCAACAGGTTACTTATCCCACGTGGGATGTACACACATTTTGCCGAAACATTAATGCGCGGGCATTTGGATTTACGTACCTGTGATGGGATGTTTACAAATGTGGGATACATATTTGCAATCCTGACACTGCCTAGGATGATACTTCCTACTACATATGGGGAATACTTGCTTTGTGTAGGTGTATGGATGCGCAAGGCTGGTAGCTGGATTTGGTGGACATTCGGACATGGGTGCGGGTTATGTGCTATACAGGTGTTGTTGCGTATTGCATTTGCATGCATGGGTTCTGCTTTTGGATATCCCGGTCCCGCATATGGCATCCTATGTGTCTGTGACGGTTACGTTCCTGTTCATGTGTATAGCACATTTTAATATACATATGTTTGTGTGTGTTTGGTATACAATTTGGACTGTCAGGTTTCTTTACGGTTGTTATATAGCCACAACTGCCCAGCTGTGTACTATCACTACTACTGTGGGACTGCTGGTGGCCATGCCCATGGGGCTAGACGTGTGTATTGGCGGCGCGCTGACATGATGCGCTTCACTTCCACTTGGTATAACTACTGACAGTGCAGTACATTACGGACACACAATTTTAAATATCATTTGTTCCATGGACGGGAACTCATATTGTGTTGCATGCATTTCTGTTTGGTTCTCCATTTTGTGTGGCCGGGAACTGTCTTGCATGCTTTGCATATGTTTCATTATCCACGGACACTGATAGGTGCGATTACTATTGCAGGCAGGCTATAATATTCAGCAGTTTAGGTTGCTCATCGCCAGCCGACATTGACACGCCTCCGGGCGCAGCTTAGTAACACCCCATGCACTCACGCACGTGTCCTATGCACATGGATGTGGTAGCGGCGCACCTTCATTAATATGCATATGGCGCTACTACACCATTTATACGCCGCATGGCCGGCGCAGGCCTTACACCGGCCTTGTGCCGAGCTTCATGAATCCGGGGGAAGGTCTATTTGTTTGCCAAGAGGCCATTTTGCTTTTTGAAGTGTTTATCAAGGGTATTCTTTTGGTAAGTGTGTGATGAACCTACATATTTTACTTCTGAGTGTTTTAATGGCAGTGTGATTTCATTTTGAGTTCTATTAAGTGAAGAACATGTTAAAATTGGGATTGCAATTCTGGATAATTTTGAAAAGATGGGAGGGATATTAATAGCCCATAAAAGTAGTGGGTTTATTTTCTTTCTTGTGTTTTCTAAATGTGGGACTAAGCAGAAAGACGCATCTAGCCAGAGTCCCAGATACTTCTATAAAGTTATGGTTTTGAAAGTGACTTTGTTATTGTTAGTGACAAGTAGTGTGAATATAACTTTTCTTAGTTTTTGTTTCTTCCTGATGATCATGTTTTTGTTTTGAATTAAATGTCTATAAATTTATTGTTACTAATACAGCAAATCAGATGGAGGGTCTGATTGAAATTGTTTTTGTAAAGCTGTGAGGGATTAGTAGCATAATGGCATGCCATTAGCATAGAGTGGGGTGTTAGATAGATACAGGGGTAGTCTGTTGAGTCATATGGCTGAAAGGAGTTGGGTTAGAAAAGACCATTGTAGAAAACCTCACTTCATAATGGTTAGTGGCAAAAGAGAGGAAATAATTTTAACATGGATGTTTGTATCAGTCATATGGTTCTTTAGGCCAAGACCTTTATGAAGCAGGTGGTATAGAAATTGAGTGCTATCTACCAAACCAAATGTTTTGGTCAGGAGGTTAAAGATAACACTTCTGAGTCATTTTTTGTTCATTGCTAGTAAGGTGTCATCACTTAAGGTTTATAGGACTGCTGAGGTCATCCTGCTAGACCAAAATTCATGCCGCTTGTTTGACAGAAGTCTATAGTCTGATATCTATATATCTCTATCTCTGTCTTTATCTATATCTATAGAGAAAGAGATTTTTAATTGGGTGCAAATATATTTTGAAGATTTATGCCATTGTAGGAAGGATAGGGATTTGATGGCAGTGGGGGAGTTTGGAGAGGTTGGGTTGTTTTGGCATTAGACTTAGTAAAACAAGTTTCCATGCTTTTGAAGTGGTATTTTGTGTTAGGCATAGATTTAATATATGCTGGAGAGATACTGTGATATAATCCCTGCAGTAGTATATGAACCAGGGCTGGCTGCCATCAGTTTCTGAAAGATTGTCAAATTTCAGGTTTTGGAGAACTAGCAATATGTCTTTTTTTAATATGCTTGAAGTAAAACTAGGGAATATACAGCGGTTCAGGAGTTGGGAGTATGCTTGTTGTAGTGGGACGGACAATGTGTGGGTTGCTGAATTTTGATAGGAACTCTGAGGTATAGAATGTGTGTTAACTTATAAGATTATGTTTTATTTCTTCTTGTGAGTCTATTTATCTCTTCCCCAAACTGTTTTTGTATGATGACTAGGGAGATTTGGGTTTATTTCATTAGACAAGTTTTATTCCTCTTTATGAAGTCGTTTGGGGGATTTCTAAGTTGCAGAAAGGTTTTTCTTGTGTTTGGATTTTGGCTGATTTCCAAGAATGCCATATTTATTCCCTAAGTTTTAGGAAAAAGTTTTCAGTTCATTATTAACCAGCCATTTTTGATTTTGTAAAATCTGGCAACTAATGGAAAACAAGTGTCATGTAGGTCTGTTGGGGTGTTGGAGCATAACTGTAAAATCAGGCTGACTTAAGTTGCATTTAAAAATGTTGGACCAGTCTTAGATGCTGAGGAAGGATTGAATGATTTATTTATTTATTTACTTATGTATTTACTTATTTATTTATTTGTTAATTTATTTATTTATTTTTTTATGTTGGAATTTTGATTTGGGTGTAAATAAAGTCAGTTGTGATGGGATATTTTGGTGGGAGAAATGTAATAGAAAGCTGATTGGGCAAAGGTCACTGATAAGTGGTGGTTGAATAGTTATAGCACAGTATAGTGGGGGTTGTCAGTGATGTCTAAGAGGGAGTAGTTAGTTCTCTCTTGATTCAATGCTCCACTGCTGCCTTACTCGACACTCATGCCTGTCGCAGACCTTTCATATAATCCATAACCTCTTTGCTAGACTATCTACTTTTCTCTTACCTTCTTCCTGTTTGTCCCAAATCTTCTTCACCAGATTGTCTTCTGCTTTTCTGCACATGTGTCTGAACCACCGTAATCTGTTCTCTTTGCTCTTTTCTGCAATTGGAGCTACTCTGGCTTCTGCTCCTGTGTCCTCATTTCTTCATCTGTCCCACAGTGTGCATCATACAACCCATTTCAGGCACTTCATTAACATCACCTCTACCTTCATCAACTGCCCTGCCTTTACTGCCCAGGTCACTATATCATACAGCAGTAGTGATCACACCACTGATTTGTACACCTTACTTTTCAGTTTCTTTGGCATTCTTCTGTCATATACTGCACTTGACACTCTATGCCAGTTGGCCACAGCCTCTCTGATTCTAGCTTTGTCCTCTTCATTCAGTCTTCCCCTCTCTTCAACTACCCATCCCAGATACTTAAAGCTGTTAAGCTGTTCCACTGCCTTGTCTTTTATCTCACTTCTCAGCTTCTTCTGATTTCCCCAATTTGCTATCATTATCCCTGTCTAATCTATACTTACTTTCATCCCATTTGCCTTCAGTTTTCCATTCCATTCCCTTCTCCTATCCTTTGTAAAAGTTTTTGTTCAGATTCTGCCTGTAATGCTACATCATATGCATACAGCAATTTTGTTAGTCTGTCCCCTCCAACCTGTTTGCTAATGTAGTCCATCACTAGTATGAACAGCAGTGGGCTAAAAGATGAACCCTGATGTACACCTACTCCCAGTGGGAATCCCTCTGTGAGACCAAACATGGTTCATACTTAAGTCATTGGGTCCTTGAACATAGCCTGCATTAATTGTATCAATGTTTCTGGGACTTCAAACCATTGCTGTGCTGCCTGAATTAGCCTTTTTGGGACCTTGTCATATGGTTTCTCAAAGTCTGTGAATGCACAGTTGGACTCTTTCCTCATCTCTAGCTTCTTCCCAACTATCTCTCACTGTATTTATCAGGTCAGTTGTGCTGTATCCTGATCACAATCTGAACTGCTCATCTCTCATCTTACTTTCTACTACTCTTCGTATCCGTTTATAAATCAGGCTCTCCATAACTTTCATTCATTG
Source organism: Protopterus annectens (assembly GCF_019279795.1). Classification (NCBI taxonomy): domain Eukaryota; kingdom Metazoa; phylum Chordata; order Ceratodontiformes; family Protopteridae; genus Protopterus; species Protopterus annectens. Next base: position 420,403,334 of record NC_056727.1, on the reverse strand, counting down.
TGACAGGAGTTTGATACCTCTGTAGTGCCCACAGTTGAGGATGCCCCTTTAGTACGTGTACAATGGCAACAGTATGCTTATTCTCCAGTCATCTGGCATAAGCCTTTCTCTCCACACTTCTGTGAACAGGCCCAGGATCCATTTCTCCCATATCTTACCCAGCATCTTTATCATATCTGCTGTGACCTCATCTGAGCCTGCTGCTTTCCTTGACTTTATTTTCCTTAGTGTTATTCTTACTTTTTCTTGGGTGAACTCATATTCTTCTCTCACTGTAGGCTTTGTCTGGGGCAGTACAGCCTCTGTGGGCCTTTCTTCATTTAGAAGCTGCTAAAGTACTTCTTCTATCTCCCTTTGATGCTCTGTGGGCTGGTGACCAGGTTGTTACTGGCATCCCTTATGAAGGGTGTTTTTTTGACTATCTTCTTTATCTTCCTGTCTTTGCCTTCCAACCTGATATAGTTTCTTTGAGCCACCCATTGAGTCACTTTCCAGAAAATGGTAGAGTGTCTTTGATCCCATATTCTTTGCTATTCTAACTCCTTTCTTAGCTTCATTGTTAGCCAACCAGTACTCCTTCCTAGACTGGTCCATCTTTGCTATCTTACACTTTTTCCTGCATTACTTCTGTCTTTTGATGAATTCCTGGACTTTTGTATTCCACCACCAGCTTTCTGTATGTACTTTGTTTCCATACCTGGCTCAGCCACATATCTGTTCTGTAGTCCTCACACATGCTGTTTTGAGGCACTGCCATTCTTCTTCAACTTAACCTATTTCTTCCTCTTCTTGGGGTACTAGAGCCCTGAGTAACTAATTGAACTGTTGTACTTTCTCTCCAGTCATCTTCCAGGTCTACATCATGGTCTCTGTTGAACTTAGAGGCTTCTCTGACCAGTGCTTGGAAACGATTGTGGCATCCAGTGGTTTATGCTGTGGGTTGACTGTTTCACTGCGAATGACTTTGCAATCACTGATTATACCACAGTGCCCTTTATGTACTAGGAGAAAGTCTGCCTGAGTTTCATGATGATCATTCTTGTATGTGATCTTGTGACTGTCTCTTTTTCTGAACCATGTGTTGGCTACTATCAAGCCATTTACAGATAGAAGTCTAAAATGGCCTCTCCTTCTTTATTTCTGTTGCCTACCCATGTGAACCAAAGCTGTCCTCATATCTTGTTCTGTCTGTCCCAAGTCACCCATTGTTGGCACCAATTCATGGTGTCCTGCTCTACCTAGTATGTTCTGCAACTGATGTATGAATGCACTCTCTTTTTCACTATCACAGCCCTGCTGTGGGACATAGGCTGAGCTTATGAATACTGTTCTGTCATTACAATGGAATCTGATTGCCATGAGTATGATACTAATTCTGAATACATCTCTCACTGCCTTCTGAAGCCTTTCTCTCACCACAATTCCAACACCATTTCTAGCCTGCCATACTCCTGAGTAGTAGACTCTGGATCCCAAGCCATGTGGCTTTGCTGCACAGTCCTTCCATCTTGTCTCTTGGATACATAGGATGTCCAGCTTCCTCTGTATGTTCATGTCATCCACTTCCAATTTCTGTCCTGTCAGTGAACCTACAATGAGTGTAGCAATTCTTAGTTCTTGTTTAGCAGACTGATTGGTTTTTCATCCAGCTTTTGCTCAACATAGCTGTCCCAGGTAACCCAGGCTGGGCAACTGGGTACTGGCTGGCCAGTAGCTTATTCACCCAGGGCTGCTGGGCTTTATGGTGGGCACACACTGGCCAATAGGGGCACATACACCCTTCCCACCATTAGCATGGGTCCATGATGCAGGTAAGAGTAGGCCTGGTTCTCAAACCACTTAGCACTGGTAACTACCTACACCCATTTTGGCAAAATTAGTCAACATGACCAAATAACCCAGATACATATTTTACACCATTGAGTGGCTAGCCCTGCAATAGCATGCAGTATGTCATTCATGTTCTTCTGTCTTGAGGATACTGCTCAATACACTGCCCAAAGTGGTTGGTCTATACAACTCTTCCCCCTATAGGTCACCATGTAGAGTCTGTGCTGCTGGCTACAACTCCATCCATTAGTGAGCTTGAAATAGAAACACTCAGCATGTTTTTCAGAAGTGGGAAGAACCCACAGACACAGGCAGAACATGCGAACTCCAAACAGGCATTGTCCAGAGGTCAGGATTGAACCTTGTAATATTTTGAGGTGAATTTAGTGATTTATTGAAGGTATGAGTTAATGAGTGTAGATGTGATGGGTGTAATTGGGTAGTATTCTATCTCTGGAGTGAATGGAGTAGGTATGTAGGAGGGATTGATGAGAGTGTGTTTGTCAAAGAAGTCGTTGTATGGGATGCGGGGTGGTGAGGTGATTTGTGCCCAGTCAGACAAAGTGAAAGTGTGGGAATTTTTCTGAGGATAGAGTAGAGTGCTGTATGGCAGTAGAAATATGAATGGGAAGTGGTAGCTATGATAATGCTTTGGTGGAGATGTTTGGTGGGGAAGTGGAAAGGTTATGCAGCTGTAGTGTTGACAACTTGTTACTGCAGGTGAAAGAAGTTTCTTTGTATAGCAGTGGATAAACGGTCATGTGTAAAAGTATGTTAGAGGTGCAAGTTTGCTGATAAAATTTAAATTGGGAACTGTGCGGTGGATTGGAGATTTCTGGACTAGAAGATAAGTATGCACTAATGTGAATAGGGAGAGTTTTTATGTGTTAATTTTTACAATTATACATGTATGCCTTTAAAGGGGATAGGAAAGAAGTGGAATATTGGGAGAAGAATAGTTCCTATAAAGGTAATGATGTCAGTATGCCTTTAACAGTGTAGGAAGGGTGCGGAGAATTGGAGGATAATAGTTCCTATAAAGATAATGATATTGGGGGTTGGTTAACTGGGGTTGAGAGGTGAATGAATTGGGCTGCAGCACCCAGATGAGCAGGAGATAATCACTTTTGATGTGCTCAGTGTGAAGAAGACAGATGTGGGATACTACACAGGTATCTATACTTCAGCCTTAAAAATTGTGGCAGGAGTAGAAAGGTAAAGGAAATCACCATGAATATCCTATGCTAGGAACTTGTTTACATGTGGTGTTGCTATGCAGCATTTTCACAGTGGTACATCTAACACTGTAGGGGAGGGAGGGGCAGTGGTGAAACAACTGCACCAAATACTGCAAATAGTAATTCTGCACTTCACCTGGGCACAGCAGTATATTTCAACAGGGAATAACACTATGATGTTTCTTAGGCCTGCTTTCTACCAAATATCTTTTGTAATACATGCAAAGGGATTTATTGAAGTCAGACCACCCTTCAGCCAAAAATGGAAAAGTTCAAGATGAGACTTATCCAGTGCAAATATTCCTGTCAGGGTATCCAGCTGTGGTGCATCACTGTTCCACCTCTAATAATCTGGATTGCTATAGTAAGGACCTTCACCTCTAATCCCTACATCAAATCTGTGATATACCAGAGGCAAAAAAATGCAACAGAAGGAATATCTGGTGTATTAGCACATACAAGGAAATGTAAACAAGTAAGTATCACATTCTAAAAATAAACGACAGCCTGAGAACCTGACTTAGCAGTGAAAACACTTATCAGCATGGTTGTATCAGTCATGGGGAAAGAGAACGACATCTTTGGGAACTCACACCATAAACACAATCACAATTAAAATCACCATAAACAGCACTTAAAAATGCTATTTAAGTATGGAGAAAGAAACTGCATGACAAAGATGTGAATCTTTTCTCATCAGAATTTACAAAAGAGTGAAATTTCTGAAAAACTCAAAATATGTATTACACAAAGTAAGTAAAAAGGCATTTTACAGGGGCTTCACCACTTGCTCCCCTATGAGTAGGGGCTGTGCCCACCACACCCCTTCCAAATAAATATATACTAAAGTAAAGATTGTTGTAACTTGGCTATGGAGAAATCCATAAAATACAATACTCTCAATGTTTTCATACAAATCAAAAAATCATATCCTAATAATCTCACTAGAAATTGCATATGTCCATTAAGTAACAAATAGAGACTAGGGATTAAACTCACTATCAGATCATACCCATAATCCCACGCAACTAAACTGTCAAACTTAACAATTCACCAAACAATCTTGTTAATACCTTAATTTGTAGAATCCAGCAGATGACTATAGCTAAAACTTGTTTTTGTAGGAGACAAAAATAGCTCAGCATTTTCTCTAGGGCTGTGTGACCTTGCAATTTTAATAATTAGGTAAAACAGGTTGTAAGGACACAATTCTTATGTGGAAAAAAAAGTGGAATATGTTTCTTGAAAAATAAGACTGGTTTATGTGCAACTGGTGAATTTATTAAAGTGCTTTATTAAAGTACCTTTTGAATCACACACGCACACACACACAGACAAACACACACACACACACACACACACACACACACACACACACACACACACACACACACACAAACACACACACATCTATTTTATATATATATATATATATATATATATATATATATATATATAATTGCAGTTTGTAACATTAAATACTGTTAAGAGTAAATACTCTTACAGCTTACTTTTCAGCCTTTTGGAAACTTTCCATTTGAGATCGCGGAATAGCAGGGTATGGGAATTGGTCCTTATCCAGCTGTTTTGCAATCCCTCCATCCTCCTCACTCTAACCTTGCCTTTGCCCTAACCCTAATGTGAAGCTTACCTGCAAAAAGCCCTTCTCATAACACTGCCACTACAAAACAGTATGCACATTACAGTCTTTATGGTAAATGTGTAAAAATAGCCAAGTAATGCAACATAGGAATGGCTGCAAGGGGGAGGGCTGACATACTATTGAAGGGATTAGTGTGGGTGGTCTGGGGGAAATGTTTCATTTTGATGTTTGTGTGCATGCGAAGAAGGGAATGGATTGCTGGGGGAAATGTTCCATGTTGGTGCTGGTAAGTTGTACATACTTGAAACTACTGAAGGGAATGGATTGCTGGGGTGAGGTAAATGTTTCATTTTGGTGCTTGTGTATACGTGAAACCACTGAGGGAATGAATTACTTGGGGAAACATTTTATTTTGGGGCTTGCACATACTTTGTCTTGGAGACATATTGCTGAAGTGATTAGTGGGGGTTCTGGGGCCACAATTTGGTTGCCTGTTCTTCAGTTTGCATTTGAAAGCTGGTATCCCACAATTCCACTGTAGTGGGTGGGGCTACATAATTATGTGCATATTTTATGTTAATCAGCATAAAGATTTGTAACTATTTTTCATGGGCCTTTGTCCAGATTTTTCATGTTTCCAGGTTGAGAGGTATGATGTAGAGACATACACATGCACACTCACACACACACACACACACACACACACACACACACACACACACACACACACACACACAAACATGCACACATCTATTTATATCTATATCTTTATCTATATATATATATATATATATATATATATATATATATATATATATATATATAATTGCAGTTTGTAACATTAAACACTGTTAAGAGTAAATACTCTTACAGCTTACTTTTCAGCCTTTTGGAAACTTTCCATTTGAGATCGTGGAGTAGCAGGGTATGGGAATTGGTCCTTATCCAGCTGTTTCGCAATCCCTCCATCCTCCTCACTCTAACCTTGCCTTTGCCCTAACCCTAATGTGCAGCTTACCTGCTAAAAGCCCTTCTCATAACACTACCACTACATAAAACAGCTCAGGCACTCACCAAGTAAACATGCATGTAGAGCAGACCTCCCAACCGTACCAAATTCCTTGGTTTTTACCAGTTTTGAGATTGAAATAATGGGGTGCCACGGGTTCCCGAGTGGCCTCCTTAATTCCCGAATTTCCCAGCTATTTTTTGAAATTTTTTATTCCGGCTTTGTTTCGGCTGACATCATCACATGCAGAGGTGTGTGCGATGACATCAGCATCATGAGCAGCCTGCCAGCATGTTGGAATTCGGCTGAGGGTGGCTCTGAGTAAGTGTGTTTGTTTGTGTGAGTCATCCAGTATGTGTGTTGCTGAAGTCATGTTTGAAATGCTGCAACAGCTCTTAAGTAAGACAGATGGCCAGGGCACTTAATTTAAAATAATTATGTTTAGTTTAGTTAGGCAGGAGTGTGCATCCCTGTCCCCATTAGCAGAGCAGCAGAACAAGTCTCGATGTCTCGTTGGACTCGGACTCTGGAGCTGTGCGGCGGTCATGAAAAAAATTGCTTCTTCTTCCCTCGGCTTCTCCTACACCTCCAGCAGGTAAATTAATTAATATATACCATACAGAGAAGAAGAACCTTATTTGATAGACTGGGGAGTGCGTGTGTGTATTTGCACTGCAGCTGATTAACTGCAGTCTGCTGTAGCCTGTACGTAAGTCCATCGTGCTGCATTTGCCCATAATTTATTTGGTCTGTTGCCATTGTGCTGCCTTTATCTGCTATAAGTTCAGTTTCTGCCTGTAGCCAAGGGGATTTGCTTAGAGTTGCAGCTGCACGACTTCTCCCAAATCTCTGAATTGTGTATTTCATTTTTTTGCATTTTTTCTTGCTTGCATGTGACACTGAGAGAGTGTTTGTTGCATTTTCTGAAGAATGAATGATCCTGAAGCTTTGCAGCTCTTGCAGCTGTAGCAATGACCAAGAGTTACCCCAGGAGGCAGGACAGTAGTGCGATGGGAAAGGTGACTCTTTCAAAACATTTCTCCCTTTATTCGTATGCAGCAGTATGCTCCCTTCCCCAGAAAACATCACCACCTTCTCGAATACAGTCACTTTGAAATAAAATCTGCAGGTCATGTCTCCTTTCTGTCCCAGCTCATCATAAAGCATTTCAACAGCACACATTTGTAGTAATACTGCCAAGTTTATTCTGAAAAGGGAAAAGAAATGCATGCAGATTTTAAGAAGTATTGATGCTATACATGGTTTACTAAATTAGCCACTTTACATTAGTTTCACCCAGTTGCTGCCGATTAAATAAAGGTGGTTTTAATTGATGAAAGGACAACTAAGAAGCAAGTGCTGGCTTGTTTACTTTATTTGTGGACTATTAGATCAGTACTGTGTTCCTTTCCGAAGGTTTCCAAATGCCAGCAATAAAAACAAGTACAGCATCAAGTAGGCATCACAGAAGTCGGAAAAATAAAGTGTAGTTAAAACACACATGCATCTAAACTCTTGCTAATATAAAGTTTTTGCAGTTTAACATAACTGTATGCATAAATAGGAACCGAGTGCCCCAGTCCATAATTTATAGCTACTACTGTCACTGTACTTAAACACAAGGGTAAGTCTCAGTAAAGTTTTTTTAACCTAGCAGTATATTCAATGCGTGTTCTTTATTTCTTTTTTTTTTCTTGAGATAATTAAACAAAGCAAAGGAAATATGCATTCATTTGTAGTCCAGTAGTATGTGTTGTGGTCTCCACAGTAATTAAGAACCAGTGCAGTTTGTTTAAGGACAGACTTCTAGACAGAGCATCTGACAGCTGCAGTATATCAAAAATAAAAGCAGTTCTTTGCTGTAAGGATCTATGTTTGCTTTGTGAAATGAGGACATATTTAAATAAAAAAAATATGAGCAAACGTATCTAGGAATAGTGCTGTACTGCTTAACTGTGATAGTCTGAATAAATTAGTATGAAAGACAATACAAAGCCAGTACACAGTAAACTATTATCTTATTGTCTTTCTGTGTAAATTCCCTTCAAACTGATTATTATTTAGCATCATTTCTATATGCATAATGCTGAATGCCACTTTAATGGTTCCAGAGCATTATTTATGCGGGTATTTAATAAAAATCACAATAGAGTATGTTTGTCCCTTGGGCAGACTTGTTTCTTCATGCCCAAATGCCTGTAGAGGAGAGGACTGCTTAGGCTGAGAAATAGGTTGTAGGTGACTGTGATGCTTCCGAGGAGGTTGAGTGAAAGAGGTGTGACACTATGATTTGAAAACAGCTCAAAGGTAATCTTTTTCCACCACTGGCCAGATGCATTTTCTTTGAATGTGGGTTACAATGCTGTTTCAATGAATGTAAGTTTCAAGGGAAGAGAAGTTTTAATGGTAGTCTTTTTCATTGTGAGACTGCATTGCTTTGTTTAGCAGACATCTACTATTGTTTGTGCTATAAAATGTAAAATAAAAGTTTTAAATGAAATCCAAATCAGTGTAGAAGTAAAGCATAAAACAGTATGCACATCACAGTGTTTATGGTAAATGGGTAAAAATAGCCAAGTAATGCAACATAGGAATGGCTGCAAGGGGGAGGGCTGACATACTTGGAGACATACTGTTGAAGGGATTAGTGTGGGTGGTCTGTGGGAAATGTTTCATTTTGATGTTTGTGTGCATGCAAAGAAGGGAATGGATTGCTGGAGGAAATGTTCCATTTTGGTGCTGGTAAGTTGTACATACTTGAAACTACTGAAGGGAATGGATCGCTGGGGTGAGGTAAATGTTTCATTTTGGTGCTTGTGTATACTTGAAACCACTGAGGGAATGAATCACTTGGGGAAACATTTTATTTTGGGGCTTGCACATACTTTGTCTTGGAGACATACTGCTGAAGTGATTAGTGGGGGTTCTGGGGCCACAATTTGGTTGCCTGCTCTTCAGTTTGCATTTGAAAGCTGGTATCCCACAATTCCACTGTAGTGGCTGGACATAATTATGTATGCATATTTTATGTTAATCAGCATACAAATTTGTAACTATTTTTCACGGGCCTTTGTCCAGATTTTTGATGTTTCCAGGTTGAGAGGTATGATGTAGAGACATACACATACACACACACACACACACACACACACACACACACACACACACACACACACACACACACACACACACACACACACACACACACACACACACACACACACACACACACACACACACACACACACACACACACACACACACACACACACACACACACACACACACACACACACACACACACACACACACACACACACACACACACACACACACACACACACACACACACACACACACACACACACACACACACAGACACACACACGCACACACACACACACACACACACACACACACACACACACACACACACACACACACACACACACACACACACACACATACTAACCTAACGCTAACTTTAATAACTCACAATTGAAGACACTCAATCTATCCTCTTACCTAACCCTTACCCCAACACTGAGGACTGTTCATACTTGAGTCATTGGATCTTTGTACATAACCTGAACTAATTCTGTCAATGATTTTGGGACTTTCAACTACAGCAAGACTACCCAAATCAGCTTTCTGGGGACCTTTTCATATGCTTTTTACCAAATCTGGAAATGTCCAGTTAGACTCTTTCCTCATCTCTAGCTTCTTCTCAACTATTTGTCTCACTGCAAACATTGGGTCAGTTGTACTGCATCCTGATGTGAATCTGAACTGCTCATCTCCCATCTTACTAGTCTGAATATTCATTTATCAATCACCCTCTCAAGTACTTTCATGCAATGTGACAGGAGTTTGATACCTTTGTTCTTGAACACTGACACTAGCATGCTTATTCTCTAGTCATCTTGAATACACCTTTCTCACCACACTGCTATGAGTAACCTCAGGAGCCATTTCTCCTCTATCTCACTCTATGTGTCTGAGCAGTGTAACTTCTGTGGGTTTTTCTTCTTTTAGAAGTTGCTGGTACTCCTTCCATCTACCTTTGATGTCATGTGGACTGGTCAGCAGGTCATTGCTGGCAACTCTTATGAAGGGACAGTACACAAACCTTGGCATCAAAGCCAGAGTAGGTGAGGAAACTAGAGGTGAATGAGATGAAGTGTCTAAGATGGGTGGTAGGATGCACACTGTGGGACAAATGAAGAAATGAGAACAGCAGAAGCAAAACTAGCTTCAGTTGCAGTCTTTGCCTTGCAAACTCATATAGTTTTCTTGTGCCCTCTACTGACTTACATTCTAGAAGCTGGTAGAATGCCTCTGGTTCCTGCTTCTTTACTATTGCTACTCCTTTCTTAACTTCTTTGTTGCCATCTAGTATTCCTTCCTACCCTTGTCTGTCTTTTCTATCTTCCACTTTTTCTGTAGTCCTTCTTTCGTTCTTGTGATGACTTGCTGGACTTCTGCAGCCCACCACCATCTTTCCTTATGTGCCTTATTCCCATACATGGCTTGGCCGTATGTCTACTTTGTAGTCCTCACAAGTGCTCTTTTGAGCTGCTGCCATTCTTTTTCAACTTCACCTATTTTCTGTTCTTTCTGAGGTGGTAGACCCCAAAGTAATTCTTTGAACTGTTTTACTTTCTCTCCAGTCAACTTCAAGGTCTTCAGCCTGGTTTCTGCTAACCGTAGAGCCTTCACTGACCACTGCTTCCCAGTGACTGTGGCACCCATTGGTTTATGCTCTGGGCTGTTTCACAGGAGATGACCTTGCAATCACTAATTCTACCCCATGCCATTTCTTTAGTAGGACTAAGGCTACCTGAGTTGCATGCTGGCCACTCTTGTACATGATCTTGTGATGGTAATGTGCCCACTAAACCTTGCAACATATACAACATATGGTAAGTGGTCCCTGAACTGTTTAGTAAGTGACCCATGAGCCGAAAAGGTTGTACTATCCTGTTGTAAACTGTTGATCTTTTCACTCTGTAGTGAGTGGAAAGGGAACACAACAACCCAGTGAAGGAACCTTATGTCTGCTGCTTTAAGTGTGATGTCATTATGCATAATGGTAAAAATTGGGGCATGAACTGGCTAATAATGCGAGAGCATTGTATTAGAACTCAGTTCTCACTTCATCACTACAGTCTGGTATAATGTCAGCAAGCATTCCCATGTGTTAGTTAAATTGGTGATCTCTTCTATGCTCACTCATAGACTATAGGATACTTAACCACAACAACTTGAGGTAGCTTCTACCTCCACTTGCAGAAACACTCTATTCTGTTCTTGGAGAGAACAATAACCTCAGACATAGAATTCCTATTCAGTATTTGACTAGATATTTCATGAAAGAGGTTAGATGCCTTAAAGAAGAAGAAATTCCAGAATCATCCATCTCGTGGCAGAAGGTATTTTCCTGGTCTCGCTGAGTTGGGAAGCACTCCAGAGATCTCAAAGAGTAGCCATTTATTGGACTGAGGAAACAGTAATTAGTTTTCAGCTTTTTTCTGTCTGCTATAAATTAGGCATATTTGTGTGGAGCTGCTGCCTTACAGCTGCAGTCAGCAGTGTTCTGTATAGTAGCAAACAGTTTGGAAAATTTATCGCTAAAGCTAGTACGTAAGACTTTAACCTGTAACACAATAAGACTTTGCATGGAGCTAAGCTTACGGCAGCTAGGTAGTATATTGAACAACACTAATATGACATCATAGCACTATCTAACATTTAGCCTTACCCCTAGGTACCACTCAGGTGACCCCTGTAAAACAAAGTCCCTAAATCTTAATAGACAAACCCTAATACAGGTCCTGACAACATGGTTATGCACTTTCCTAATGACTCTATAGCCGGATTGGTATATATGGGTATCCTGAAGCAATGTAGTAATTGTCTCATGTACTCCGACAACTTTTAATCCTTAACAGAAATTAACACAATATGGGAGGCCTGTACATACATAACCACCATGGAGGCAAAAATTTCACTTTCAAACAAGGCTATCAAAAACACACACACTGTATACTTCACATATACCAATCACCACACACAAAGACCTTCTTATGCTGATGCACTTAAACCTTCCAAAATCTCAAAAAACTACTAAGTCATCAAATGGCAACACCTATCCTCAGCAGTCACTAAAGCACACACCAAATGCAACACTTAAAATGCACACAAACCTACACCCAATGAACCTGCAAGAACAAAGCCCATAAGGCAAGCAAACACCTTGACAAGTACACTTGTTATAGGGGATTCTATTGTATGACACAATGATACCCCTTTCACCAAGTTGGACAAGGAGAAGATAGCAGTCGGTTGCCTATCTGGAAATAGGATCTTATCACATGCATACACACAAAAACACAAGTCACTGCATCCCAAGTAGAAATATGATTCTGTCATAGTCTATGTGGGTGTAAATCACCTGAGATGTACCTCACTGGACTATATTAGAAGAGACTTTATGGACCTCTCTGAATATGTGCCACAGACAGGTACATGCTTTACATAGAGCAGCATTCTACCTTCACCAAAGATGATGCCACAGTAGGACCAAAAATAATGGATTTTAATAATTGTCTTAGTTTCTGGTGTCAATCCAGAGGATCCATTCACTGTAGCAGGACATGGTTAATAGAGCAAATTACATTGACAAGGATAGTCTGCACTTGTCCCCTTCTAGGCTTTCAGATATTGGCTAAAACTTTATCCACTCTAAGCTTAAGCAACCTTAAGATGTTACTGCTCAATGCTAGACTCGTAAACAAGAAACCCCATGCTCTTCAAGCCCTCCTCACTCCAGAGAATGTAGACATCTGTGCAGTGACTGAAACTTGGTTTAAAGACACAAAAATGACTCTGGCAGTGCAAAGCTGCAGTGTCTTCTACACATTTAGATCAACAGCAGCATGGACAGGGTCTAAAGGTGAAGGCATCTCAATATATGTCAGCAACAAATGCAACTCCAGGCTAGTTAAACAGGATGATGCCCTAGAGTTCATCCACACCCAAGTCTCCATAGACAAGGTTCCTCACTATGTCATGGCCAGCTACTGGTCACTCTTTATGACCCAGAAAGCTCACAGGTCTTCCTTAGAACTACTAGAGGTGTTCAGTATCCAACCAAATACCCTATTCATGGGAGAATTTAACTACCTCTCTATAGACAGAGAAGCATACACTGCCTCTTACACACAGGCATACTTCCTGGACTTTATCAACACAAACACCTTGGACCAGATAGGGTGCACTCCATCTAGGGGGTCAAATTATTTAGCCCACTCAAGTGCAATAACAGACAAATAACTTAGGCATTGTTCAATCTGTAGTGTGTTTTACTTTAAATAAGGTAGTTAATTTAACTCAGGGGAGGGTATTCTTTTCTTATATGAGTGTTGGTAAATGTCTGCTCTTTCTTGCATGTATTGGGAGTAGTATTGTATTTATTAGTTATTCCTTTGTAATCTCATGAATTGAGCTGATGCACCAAATTTCATTTAGGCTATACATGTAAAGTTCTAAATGACAATAAAGTTTACTTTGACTTTGAAACACACTGGGCCTAGTACTCACCAACATGAAGGAGTGCTTCACTCCCTCACCCCGTGTCACGTTCTTATTGGTGAGGTCAGACCACAAAGCTGTCCCTCTCAAAACAAAAATCAAGCTAGAAAATCAAAAAAACATATAGCACTTGAGAACTATTCCAAAGCAAACTACATCCTATTAAGTGACAAAAGTATTCACAGAAACCCTGTATAAACATGTCAATGGCTGCACTGAGACTGCTGTAACTACTAGAAGTAAGCTCAAGTCATCAAAAACAACCCCATTGGTAGAATCCTTACCTTAACAGGGTGGATAACAAACAAAAACAAATCATGGTCAAAATGAGAAAGCGCAACTCATAGACAAGATGTCTTTAATTCAATTCAACAAGCAACTAAGAGGTCTAATAAAGTCCAACAAGGCCAATTATGAGTGCAGGATAGCCTCCCAGACTAAGGATAATTACAAGACTTTCTTTAGCTATATCAGGAACCATAACGCTTACACTCAACAGTGTGCAGAACTCATGGTAAATGATACAACCTTCACTGACAAGGTGACATAGCAAATCTACTTACTGATAAATTTAGCTCTACCTTCAGTCTCCCCCACTACCCCCTGTGAAATCCTTTCTAGCATATCCCACAACTATCAACAGGGGCAGGTCCTGGTGGTACTTGCTAAGGCCAAAAAACTGCTTCATTTGGCCCTGACAATATTCCCGTTTGCCTACTAAATGGCAAAGAATTGACCTATCGGGACCACTTGAGGCACTTTTCAGCTACAGTCTCAAATTAGGTTATGTGCCAGGTGGAGGTCTGTTGCAGTCAGCCCTCTTCATAAAGGTGGACCATCAACTCTCCCTAGGGACTATAGCCTCATCTGACAAGTCTAATAAGCAAAGTCATGCAACAATTTGTCAGGGAAATAATCAACAAGGCCACTGGCAGCCTACAGACACTGGACCCATCCAAGTTTGTCTTTGTTAAGGAAAGGTCTTGACTACTCAGCCTGCTAGACTTGTTAAAAAGGGTCAACAAGGCTATGGATGATGGGAAAATAGTGCACACTATCTACCTTGACCTGACCAGGGCATTCAATACAATACCCCACTCAGGTATTGCTGGCGAACTGTCAGAACTAAGTGTAAATCCCTACATAACTTACTGGATTTCTAGCTGGCTCACATTTAGGAAGCAAGAAGCCTGGCATGGTGAGATCACCGTCACCTGGAGACATGTCACCAGTGGAGTACCCTGGGGCTGCATGTTAGGCCTTCTCCTGTGCTGCATCTACTTCTCAAAAGTCAGTGCTAATGTCAAAGGCCTCTTTCTCACCAGCTTCATAGATGACTGTAAATTGAGAGCTAACATTGATTCCTCCCATGACAACAACCTTCTACAAGAGGGTCTAACGTAAAGAAATGACTGGTGCCAAAGTCGTGGATTAAAACTCAATGCAAAGAAATGTATTACAGTAACCTTTAGAAAGTCATTCACCCAATCTAATTACTCTGTCAAAAAATACCCCTAAGAGTTGACCCAGTAGTTAGGTATCTGGGAAATATGGGGGCAGTAATCTTGACTTTAACCAGTATGTAGTCAAGACAGTAAAAAACTCATTCTATGTCACCCAACTCATAAGTAAGGGTATGTCATCCAGGTCCAAGGAAGTTATACTATTGCTCTACTCAGTCCTTATCAGACCCATCTTTGAGCACAATGCTTCCTTTGCCATTTACCTAAGCAGGCACTTAAACCAGTTGGATTGCCCTCAAAGGTTCCTCACATAAAGAATCCAGTGTATGAATACACTGTCCTATACAGATTGCTTTAAGGCCCTATATTTGTACTCAGTCTCCTACGGATTACTGAAAGGTGATCTATGCCTGACATATAAGACACCATCAGATCCAACTCTGATGGACCTCTTGGACATCCACTAAACAAACAGCACCAGAAACACTAGATCAAAGGACCTGAACTTTGCCAGTGAAATAAATAGAACATGCTGGAAAGACTGAAGTGTCTCAATGGATCCCCATACCATAAAATAAGCTCCTCATCCAAGTGAAGCAGAGCTCATTCCTGACCATATACAAATGAAACATTGATCATTGGATGGGAAATCACAAATTAATTCCTGGTCTGATTCCCATGTCTCTTATGGACAGAGGTCAACAGTAAGTAAATTAATCCCCAACTAACATACCCCTGTAGCCCATAGCTAACTCATTACAGCATACTTCACGATATAGGCATCCAAGGTACTCAGGGGCAAACCTAGGTTAGGATGTGTGGCTAGGCATATAAAGACCATGGTGGTCATTTGCATAGAGCCTACGAGAAGACTAATTTCTTCTTATTCATTGAAATGTTACTAGTTCCACACACACTTATTGCAGGCTGCCGCTGTGCTATTTAATTTTTTGTTTGCCATCTGTTCTGCAGTCTTTTGCAACACGTGAAAACATGTATTCCAAACCTAGCTTCTTGGAAGAGCTAGAATCAAAAAATTCCCCAAAACAGAAATCAACTTACACAGAACTTGCAGTTCTTCTGATGACACAATTTAGAGCTCCATATTGATGTCTGAAATTGATGAATTCAGAGACATGAAAAAAAAATACAGACAGAAAATACAAGAGAAGAGCAAATATCAAACATTATTTTTCTCCTTTAAATGTGTTTTCTGCAGGAGGCAAGCCCCCCCCCCCCCCCCACCACCACCTCTGAACTTACATATACCATGTCCAAAATCACCATACCTTAAAGGAAATGGAGTATTTCAAGAAAATGCAATCTTGGACTTAGTATATGTAAGTCTGGATTTTTGGTTATTCTGTCTCCACATCCTGAGACTTTGTAATGAGGGCAGTTACCAGCTTTTAAGAGATCTTCAACATCATGGGAGCCATTGCATTGGAATATGGGAACCTTATTTTTTAATTTCTTCAAGCCTTTTGGGTTTCTAATACCATGACAGAAATAGACTCCATTCCTAAATCAAAGTATGATTAAGTTCATGAAATTAGTATTCAATCACTGATGTCAGCCAGAAGTGTTCTTTGCAGCACCTGCAATGTGCCCAGCAATGACTCTTTCTGCAAGTCACATGGAGTTACATGTACTGGCAACACGTCTAAATATAACTGTAGATTCTTTTTTATGAGACCCGTTGCTCCTACAACTATTGGAACTGTCTGGGTATCTTTCTTCCACATTGCTCTCATTTCTGCCTGCAAATCCTGATATTTTATGACTTTGTGTCTCTCTGTATGCAAGACATTGTAGTCACTAGGTGTAGTGGTTTCAATGTTCAATGCTACTTTTGTCTTCTTTTCATGGACCACTTTAACTGGTTTTCTAGCATCTATCTTTTGAACTGTTGGTAATGGGTGATCCCATGTGATGTAGAAGTCCTCATTTTCTATGATGCTTTGTGGCTCATGTTTCCAGTGTTTTTCAGCCACTTCAATGCCATAATGTTTGCACAATCGACAGTGCAACAGACTTGACACATTACTATGCCTTTCAGTATACAGAATATAGGAACCTTCTATTAGGTTACCTTTTATAACCTTGAAACACAGATGTGGCTGTCATCTGGAGATCTGCTAATGTATGGCAGTTGTACCTTCTGATCACAGCTCATTTTGTAAGCAGCATCACTGACCACATCTCTGTTTTATTTGTAGCTGATTCTTCAATATGCAGAAACACCTCCTATGAGTTTTGGATTGCCTTTGTTTGCTTAATGGAATGATCAAATGAACCATATTGTTCCCCAATGGTTGTAAGGTTTAGTATCCACTGTGTCAAGTTTAACTATATTATCTAACAATTACCATAGTTAAGAAAGAAATGAAATATGTTAAGAGTTTACATAATGGCAAAAATGTCCATGTTTCTCCATACTGCCGTGTCTCTAAATGTATTTGTTTTCACACAAACACATTGGCAATTTGAAGACATTTGCTTACTTTCTAAATGAAAATGGGTTCCTGCTTTCAAACTTTGAGAAATATTGATCTGAAGTAGGAACTTCATTTGTCAGCAACCTTTGGGATATGGATCCGATCTCGGATCCGAGCCGGCAACTTCTACCACAGCATAGATCTGAGCTCCTAGCTCCTCCCTTTACCCATAATCCCCTGCCAACCCTGACTGACCTCAGATCTAGTTTGCTGCGCTTCAAGCTACAAGCTGGATTTTCGAGCTCCTGCTATTTAGCTAAGTTTTGTGAGAAAAACTTTCTATTTTTACTTCCCTTTTCTTTGTGTGAGTGAGAGCGAGTGTTTAGGTATCCTTAGCCCTATATATCTCTCTATTTAACTTAATTTGTGTTTATTTTTCCTCCCTGCCCTCGCTGGTCGTAGTGTGTGTTTGTGGTGTGTGTAGGGACCTAGTGAGTGTGTTTCTGTACTACTATGTCGGAGGCCCCTAAAGCCATCTTTTCAAAGTGCACCGAGTGTGGCCATAAGCTTTCACCGAAGGATGGCCACACCCGGTGCGTTAGGTGCCTTGCGGTTGAACACCTCTCCTCGGAATGCGCGATTTGTGCAGCGTTCAACCCCAGGGCACTTAAGGACCAGAGGTCGAAGCTGATTCTGGCGGGCCTTTTGCCCCTGGATTTGGCTCCAGCCTCCGGTGCTTCTGTGGCCGCTACCCAGCCCTCGGTGGTAGCCACCCCTGTCTCCCTCCCTCTGGTCAGGACTCAACCTCCCGCTTCGGCTCCGGAAGAGAGGGAGGCTGGGAAAGCCAAACGGAAAGAGAAGCACCATAAGCGGCAGGCCGAGGACTCCTCCTCAGCCCCGCCCGCCAAATGGGCTTCTCCATCCAGAGCTTCTGGATCGCCTCCTCCTCGGCTCAGGTCTCCTTGTTTCTCACCGGGACCCGGGGAGGAGGGGACCCGGTCCCCATCAAGGTCATCGAGGCGGCACTCTAGGTCTACCTCGGTGGCCTCTTCGAGGTCCACCTTTAGCATGTCAGATGCAGACATGGACCGGATGATGAGGAGGTTCATCCAGGCCCAGCTGCAGATGGGAGTGCTCTTGCCTCCCCCCCCCCTCCGGGGGGAGCTCGACCCCATTTTTTGCTCCAATCGCTCCTTCTCCGTCCCGCTTTCTGGGTTTGGAGCATTCGGAACCGAGCTGCGTTGGATCCGGGGGTGGGTCAGAGCCGATAGTATTGGTTACTTCGGCTCCGACTGGTCCCTCGAGCTTGCCGGATCCAACCTCTCTGAGCCATGGACTGAGCTTCGGATCCGAGGGATTCGGTGTGACTTCGGCTCCATCCCGGTCAGAGCACACGGGTCCTTCGGATCCGAGGGTCTCGGCCCCGGATCCGGTCCCCGCTTCGGATCTGAGTGGGAGTCGACTCTCAGATCCTATCGAGAGTGGCTCCTCCTCAGCTTTCGCTGTGGTGGAGAGGGCACTGTTGAATGCATCCGGGCCTCCGGTCCTGGCTTCAGCTCCCCCCTGCACTCCCTCTCAGCTGGTTCAGGCTCCCATCACCCGGCCTTCGGGGCAGCCTCCTTCAGCGCCTCTGGGTGTTCCTTTGGAACATGACATTGCTGGTGAGACTTCCTTGGACAGCCCCCCTGAGGAGGTTCCTCACAAAGCTAAGTGTAAGAGGAGACACATGGACTCCTCCAAGTCCCTTACGGAAGATATGGACTTAGATGAAGGGGAAGGCTCCCCAAGGTCACCCCCCGAGGATGTCTCCTTTGGAGACATCATGGAAATGCTCAGGATTAGGGGAGGGTGGTCTGCCCCCAAGGCTTCCTACGATGAGTCCGTATTCCTAGAGGCGTTCAAAGCAGGGCCATCTACCTCTTGGGTGTCCCCTCCCCCTGACCCCCTGGTGGACCTTATTTCCACCAGGGCTTGGAAGGAGCCGGACACTGTAGAGCCAGTCCTCAAGCACCCAGATAGGATCCTGAGTCCCCCTACAGAAAGAACCCACTGGAGCAGAGGTCCCCCCGTGGATGCCATGTTGGTGGCGGCAGCCACCAACAGGGAGTTGGCTCAGGAGAGCTCAGCGGTCCACCCACCGAGCAAGGAGTCTCGGGCGATGGACCACCTTGGGAAGCGGATCTTCAGTTCAGCAACCTTCTCCATGAGGGCGCTGAACTATATGGCACACATCATCCGGATGCAGCGAGATCTAATAAAAGAATACGCTGCCTCCCCCCCCAGAGTCCATGTCGGAAGGGGACAAGCAGCTGTACTCCTCCCAAATGTGCACTCTACATTCAGTTTCCAACACCTCTATGTGGCTCTTGTCTCACACCATGGAAGGAGCTGCTAGAGCTGGCGGAGCCGGCCTGGTAATGAGGGGCCAAGCCTGGATCCGACATTGTGACTTCTCGGAACCCTTTAGGGCGTCATTCGCGAATGCCCCCTCTGATGGTTCTGCATTGTTTGGCAAAACCGTTCGCGACACTTTAGTCCAGGGCGAGAAAGACGGGAAGACGTTGTCTGCTGTCGGAGTCCACTTCTCTGCTCCCCAGAGGTCCTTTTCTAAGAACCAAAAGGGTCAGAAGAAGATGTGGTTCCGGAAATCACATCAGTCCCAGTCTGCTCCGGACAACCAGTCCTCTCGTGGCAGAGGAGGACAGGGAGGATGCCGCCCTAGAGGCAGAGGGGGTCCCAGAAATTTTGGGTCCAGAGAACCCTTCTCTGAGAGGCCCACGCAGAACCCCTGAGGGGTTGCCCGGCTGCTCCACTCTGGAGGCAGTCGGGGGGTGTCTTTCGAGGCACCTAGCAATGTGGGAGTCCATAACAACAGATCGCTGGGTGTTTCGCATCATATCCAGAGGCTACCAAATTCCCTTCATTGTAACCCCCAAAACCAGAAGCCTCCCCGACGTACCACCCAATCAGAGGGAGGTGGCTGCTACAGAAATTCAGCAGCTTTTACAAAAAAGAGCCATCCAACCCGTCCCCCCAGATCAGTTCGTATCAGGGTTTTACTCCAGGTTCTTTCTGGTGCCAAAAAAGATGGGGGACTTGAGGTCCATCCTCGACCTCTCTCTCTTGAACCTGGCAGTACCCAAAGAAAAGTTCTGGATGGTCACGCTACAATCTATTCTCCCCCTGTTACTGGAGAATGACCGGATGTGCTCGATAGACCTCAAGGATGCGTACTACCACATTCTTGTGGACAGATGTTCCAGGAGGTTCCTCCGCTTCCGGCTGGGAGCCAGTCACTTTCAGTTCAGGACCCTCCCCTTTGGTCTCACCTCAGCCCCCAGGGTGTTCACCAAAGTCTTGGCGGTTATAGCTGCCCATCTGAGGCTTCAGGGAATTCAGGTCTTTCCGTACCTGGACGACTGGCTCCTCATTGCCCCAACAAGGCATCTGCTCTGTTCAGGCAGGGATTATTTCCTCAATCTTGCTCCATGCCTAGGGTTGACTGTCAACATGGCCAAATCCTCTCTGGCTCCTACACAGGTAATAGATTTCAAAGGGGCGAGATTGGATTCCAGACTAATGCTTGCCTTCCTGACTTCCGATCGGCTTCAGAACCTGAGGTTGCATGTTCAGGCCATTCTCCAACTTCCTGCTCCACCGGCGGAATTGATCCTGAGGGCTCTAGGGTCCATGGTGGTAGCAATTCCTCTACTGCCCCTAGCCCGTCTAAATATGAGGGTCCTGCAGTGGACCCTCCAGGTGCAATGGTCCCTGTCTCGCAACCCCCTGTCCCATCCTATCCCCCTAAGCAGGGCTTGCAGAGGGTTGCTCGTGTGGTGGCTCCAGTCCCCGAGCCTTCACATGGGACGACCATTCTCGATGCCTTCCCCCGTCGCCACAGTGACCACGGATGCCTCTCGCCTGGGGTGGGGGGGCACTATTCAGGCAGAACGGTCCAAGGCACGTGGAACGACACAGAGACCTCCTTGCATATCAATGTCCTAGAGATGAGGGTGGTGCTTTTGACGTTGCAGGCACTTCACAGCCTTCTTCCGATTGGGACGATTGCGGTACAAACGGACAACATGTCAGTTGTCTGATACATCAATAAACAGGGGGGAACCAGGTCTTATCCTCTTTGTCGCGAGGCCATGAGAGTGTGGGAATGGGCGATATCCACCAACCGCTTTCTCATTGCAATGCACATTCCGGGATGGTCCAACATCCTAGCAGACAGGCTCAGTCGTTCGATTCTGACCCCATACGAATGGTCTCTCAATCCTTTAGTAGCGAAGCAAATATTTGCCCAATGGGGGAAACCCTGTTGCGATCTTTTTGCCTCTCCTTCAAATACCAAATGCAACAGTTACTTCGCTCTAATCCCCCCTCAGGGGGAGACCCCGAGAGACTCTCTAGTACATGCTTGTCCTCCCGGTCTCCTTTACGCCTACCCTCCATTGCCCATGATGCTAAAACTCTTACAGAAAGCCAGTTGGCTGGGGAGCAAAATGATCCTCATTGCCTCATTCTGGCCTCGTCAAACGTGGTTCCCATACCTGTGGTCTCATTTGATTCATCCACCCTGGATTCTGGATCCCCTCCCGGATCTCATTACTCACCCTCTGGGTCTTCCGACCCCCAACCTGGTCAACCTCAAGCTGACAGCTTGGTTGCTCCAGTTCCACTCCTGATAAGGACTCCCGGAATCTCCTCACCAGTCAAAGCCATCCTAGTAGCAGCACATAAACCTTCCACCAGAAGGGTCTATCGGAGTAAGTGGAAACGTTTCTCCATTTGGGAGGAGCACCATCACTTAGATCCTTTCACGGTGCCTCTTACGTTGGTTTTGGATTTTCTAACTACCCTTTTTCATCAAGGGGCTAGCTGCTCTACAGTCAAGGTACAACTAGCAGCGATTTCGCATTATCATGTAGGGCATGAATCGGGCCCTCTAATTACTTCCAAGCTTTGTAAAGCTTTCCTCAAGGGTACCTTCCTTCTCAGACCTCCGGTCAGGGAGGTAGTACCCTCATGGGATTTATCTTTGGTTCTACAGGCCTTGACAAGTCCCCCTTTCGAGCCAGTGGCTACGGTTGATCTTAAATACCTCTCTTGGAAGACGGCCTTCCTGGTGGCCATTACTTCAGCTAAAAGGGTCTCTGAGCTTCAGGCTCTCTGTGTTAAACTGCCGTATTTAGCCTTCCATCAGGATAGAGTTTACCTCCGGATCAATCCGTCCTTTCTGCCTAAGGTATCTTTGGAAGCTAATATTAATCAATCTATTAATCTTCCTGTGTTCTTTCCCAACTACCAGAACAAAGGAGAGTACAAACTGCATTCCTTGGATGTGCACAGACAATTATGCTTTTATATTCATCGAACTGCTGGTCATAGGCAATCTGACCAGTTGTTTGTCTCCTTTGCCAAAACAAATTTAGGCAAGTCAATTTCTAAAGTTACCCTGTCACGGTGGATAGCTAGTTGTATCCTCTTGGCATATCAGAGTTCGGGAAGGCCTGCACCTCAGGGAGTCCAAGCTCATTCTACTAGGGCCATCGCTACTTCAGCGGCTTTTAAATCTAGGGTCCCCTTGAATGATATTTGTTCTGCAGCCACTTGGGCTTCATCTCATACCTTTATCAGCCATTACAAACTGGATGTTGTCTCCAGAGGTAGGGCGTCCTTTGGCTCTGCAGTGCTCCGGAATATTCTTCCATAAAGGCCACCCAGGATTCAGGTAGCTGGGGACTCTGTCCCAAAGGTTGCTGACAAATGAAGTTCCTACTTCAGATTAAGAAGTTATGTACTCACCATAATGTTCCATCTGAGTAGGTATCTTCATTTGTCTGCAACCATCCCCCCCTCCTTCCCCCTGACCTATAGGATTCTGTTTAGGATCTGTCTTAGATAAGCCCCTTCCGGGGCACAGTAACAATGGTTATATCGGGCAAACTTGATCTGAGGTCAGTCAGGGTTGGCAGGGGATTATGGGTAAAGGGAGGAGCTAGGAGCTCGGATCTATGCTGTGGTAGAAGTTGCCGGCTCGGATCCGAGATCAGATCCGTATCCCAAAGGTTGCAGACAAATGAAGATACCTACTCAGATGGAACGTTATGGTGACTACATAACTTCTTATTATATGTGGATTGCCAAAAAATGTGTCAACACTTACATGTTTTAAAACAATGAGAAATTCACTGCTCAGATAAAATTCATCCATGGTATTACATTGTTTTCTACATTTCCTCTCCTGATTAATTCTGAAGAAAAACAAAGGTTAAATAAAGTTTTAAAGAATGATGGCTGCCTGTATGATGGCCTACTGTGACTAGAGATCACTCCACTGGGTGTTGCGGGGGGGGGGGGGTTAAAAACTCCCTCTTATAAAACAAACAAAAAAGTTTTTAGAACACATTTGCACATTACATTTACTACTTTCTAAAATCAAAAGTGGTTACAATTTTCAAACATAGAAAAATATCATTGCATGGGAATGAAAAATGATTTATCAAGCAGTTAAGCCATCACATTAACAAATTTAAGCACATAAACTAACAATACATGAGATACCTAAACAATATAAATGAGGCACCTACCCATTCCCTCAAAAATGAAGTAAAGAGAATACTTAAAACTACTAATCATTAGGGTCAGTCTTAACCAAGTTAGAAGGAAGTACAAGAAGAATCTAGATTCATTATTAAAATCTCCAGCAGGTCAGGGTAAGTGAGTGTAGTGTATCATTGGGCTGGTGCCATTTAAAAAGTGTCATAAGATAGGGGAATCCATAGTGAGAAAGACAAGATATAAGAACTTTGTACACAATTCAGGACCAAACTGCCAACCAGTGCAGTCTCCACAAAACCACCATAATATGGTGACATTTATATATCCCAGTAAGTAACCAGAATATAGAATTCTGAGACATATGCTGTAGGTCAAGGATAGTGTCCAGAATCCACACAAAAAAATATTCCAGTACTGCAGCTGTAAAGAGTCCAAGGCATGTGTCCCATCTAGGTTATTTTTACCCTATTTTAAAAGAATAGAGAAATTCACTGAGCAGATAAAACTGAGTCATGGCATCATATTGCTTTTAGCATTCATTCATTGCTTCCTGTGTAGCCATATTAAAACTGTTTGACTGCTCTGATTATGATGTCATCTGCCTGCAGATCTGTTTATGACATTTAACGTGAAGAAAATTATATTACTGTGTACAAAGGATAATGCTATAGATATGAAAGTTAACATGTAAAAGACAGGTGGTAATTATCTATCTGTTGAAAAGAATGTATTCTATGAGAAAAAAGGAACAGAGATATATAGAAATTGATAAAGCATAACCTAAAGTATTTATGACTCTAATGTTTCATAGATCTATCAAATCCCCTCCGGCAAATAGTCAAATGGAATCTCTCTGTTGGTTATATCTCCTAGGTGGAGAAACATCTGTTGGGATGCAATTGCATAAAGGTGGCCTTCTACTAACACTGCAAATACTCAGCTCTCAAAAACAAATAACAAAATAGAAAATTATGTAAATTGTACTTAAAATAAGCAAAATTATCTGCCAACAGAACTGGAAAATTTCACTTGCCAAGAATATTTTAAAGCTAGTAAATATTTCTAGCCTCCAAACCACCATGAGCATCTTAAAACTAATGCATTCAGACTTAAAACAAGTTATTTTTCTTTTGGCTTTTCCCGGTTAGGGGTCGCCACAGCAGAACTCTGGTCCGTTAATGATTGGCAGTAGATTTTTATGGTGCCGAGGTGTCAGCCCGACGCCCAACCTTTAACGAAGGTACTCCCATTCAAGCATGTCTTTTGAATGCCACTCGACCGCAGGGAGGACATGCAGACTCCACACAGAAGGTGCTCCAGCCGAGAATTGAATGGGAGAACCTCATGCTGTGAGGCAACAATGCTACCGCTGCACCATTCAGACTTAAAACAAGTAAATTTGTTTAATACAAAGAAAACAAATTAAGATTTTATTTTCCAAATATATAAAAAAGGTTGTTTTAATTTAAAAAGTGCTAACCATTGTCTTGAAACATTTTTTTTGGGAATTATATCTGAAAACCAATGCAACCAGACTAAAACCAAGTTTTTTTTTTTTTAGCTGCAATGCAAAAGATAAGCCCTTTTATCTAAAATGGTAGGACATTTTGCTTGAATTTAACATTCATTGCTGGTTTAAATGGCTTGAAATGAGACAAAATACTCTGGAATTTACAGAGAAAAGTATACTATACTACAAATTGACTGGCTGCTTAAATTCTTTATCCAGAGGCATGTATGGCAAAACAACATGTAAAAGCAAGGCCATTGCTCTGTGAAAATGAGAATGTCAGCATATGCAATATATCAAATACTGTGATCTTATGAATAGACAAGCAGCAAACTAAACCAACACCCTGCCAAACAATTAATGATGAAATCAAATTTGAAGTTTGTTATGCTTTGTACTACAAGAGACACAATCATGACTGGGAATGAAAAAAGGTTCGGTGCATTTCTACTTAGCAAGGAACTTTTTCCACACAGCCATAGCTTTTCTATATGAAGAGGTCACGTCACGGTCATTGATAGCATCTGACAGTACTTCAGTCTGCAGCACAGACAGAAATGTCACAATGCACTTAGGATATGTAAGGTAAAATGTGTAATAACATGCCATGAGATATATCACACTTTCATAAATGTCCTCATTTGGGAAGGTCATCAAAGGCATGGTTCCAATGGCAGTAAGCAGCTGGTTTCACCAACAATCACAACAGGGCTGAAGAATGGCCTTGACTGAATAAAGGTGTTGGGGTCTTCTTTACACTGACAAAAACAAGGACAAAAATAAAAAAAAGATTATGACCACAAAAACAATTGATTGTAATTTATGCTAAAGTAATATATACATTGTCAAAAATTCACAAATTTCTTACCTCAAGGATGTGAAGCATAGCCTCACTTGCATCTAACCTCTTGGATGGAGGAGCCATAGGTGATGGAAACATGTCTGGTAAAGCATTCATCAAGGCATTTGAGTGATCCACTGTTAAAAGCAAAAACAGACATCTGATTATCTGTGGCCTATTGTTTTCCAAACCACAGGGTAGTTCAGATTTTTTGTATACACTTAGGGGGTTGTGATGCCAAGGTACAGGAAATTTTAAATTGTGATACAATGTCAATAAAAGTATTGAAATTCAATACCATTTTCTATACTCAACACAGTACATATAAATCAAAGTGTATTTACATTACAGTTTTTCTTGCAGTCAGTAAAGTCTTTTCAGTGATAAAGAAACACTTTGAGACCTATGCAAAGTTTAATTTTTTGATACGTTTGAGATAATTATTGTGTGGTGGTGGCCCAGTCTCAGTAATCAAAACTGAACTGGAAGTTTTATGTTGTAGAGTAGATACCATGAAAAAATGAATTGAGATACATGATCAAATCGATACTTTCCATAAGTTTGACAACCCTATAGTAGGAGGTACTTATTATCCATACTCAGAATGTTAGCTACAGTATGCAGTATAAGCCCAAGTTTGCAGAAGCAAACAAGAACGTGTTAGAAAATAAGAGCTAATAATTAGCTTTTTCCCAGCAATGATGGCTTCATGAGTTTTCTGAATACTGCATAAAACTGTGCCTTCTCATAAAAGCTCCCCCAGCATGACTGCAGATCAGTTAAGCAAAAGTTCCCTCAATCAAGGATCCATTGGAGCTCATCCATAAGCTGACATACACACACGGCCAAAGAGAGAGACTGCAATGACACACATATATAAAAGTTATAGTTGGGTATGTAAGGATTAGCTAGAAGAGCTCAAACGTTTTAAATTTTGTTGTGGGTATTCAAAAATAAGACATTTTGCATCTTTCATTCTGCATTCATTAATATTGTGACTCAAAGAAAATTAAACAGGTACTTGTGCGCGAAGTGGGTAACAAGTCAGTCACAAATTTCTTGTAGTATAATTCCAAATTTCCGATTGATTTATGGAAAGTCGATGCAAAATCTGTATGGAATCAAGCCTTTTTATTAAAATTCAACAAACAAAGCAGTAATACAGATGAGCGCTTTCACTAAAGTTTAGCTTCTTCAGATCTTTACAAAAAACGGTGTAGTTCCACCCCTTATATAGTGATACAATTAATTTTCAATTAAAGCAATTATATACAATTAAACAATTAAATAAATGACGTAGTTCATAATCTTAAAAGAGCCAGTATAAATTCAGATATATCATAAAAGAGTTTTTACAAACAGGAATCACTGTCAATAGCCCTTGAATGCATTCCTGCTTCTTAGTAACATCGGAGTCAATCTCATTTAATAGCATTGCATCCAGAAATTAATAGATGCAGACACATGTTGGCCCGATTTACATATAAACCACCTCCTAACACCTGTGTCAGATTTATATATTGGTGGGCAAGTATATGGTAGTGCATTGGGAAATGAGAATAGCAGACTATTGACATACATACTGAGCTCCACTGGGTACAGATTAGTATTGCAGCATTGGCTAGTACTCTATGAGACTCTTTGCCTTTACAGTGAGTTTGTGACTGCATGGGTACTGGAAGTCATCCCCAAATACTCTGTTAATGGAAATCATGCTTGTCACTGTATTTCTGATTAATCAGCAGTGAAGATCTTTGGAAAGGGTGTAGTCTCCTACTTGTCCAGCACGCTGCTTTTCAAAAAAGATGTTTCTCGACTGCTCCATCTCTGTGTCTGTGTATAAGCCAAACTGTGGGTTGAGAAGCTGTACAGTTTTGTTGATACCATGCTGGTCTCTTGGCTTTGAAGAATGGTGGGTGGATGGAGATGGATGAGGGCTAAGAGAGGGGCTGAAATGATAGATTCCAGAGGAGGTACCTGGTTTACACAGGTCTGATTCTTTGCCCTGTATATGAGCAACATATATTTAATGGTAATTATAAGGCAATGAACACTGACTATAAGAACAAAGAAACATAAAAAATATAGTCTTTAAATGTATAATGGTCATGAAATGATTATTTGATAACAGAGCATACTGCATAGTTATATTAAAGGTTGTCTCTTGAACATTTGTCAAAAATATGATTACCTCACTTTCACCATGAGTAAGTCTCCAAATGGTTCTCCTTCTGAAAAAGTGCTCAGGGCCAGGAACGTGATCATGTAAATCCTCCTTAGAGTGGCTAGGCAGCATGTCTGTTGTTATATTAGCAGCTGAAAATGCATTAACTCACACAGTAAATGATCAAGCAACTTATTATTTTCAAAAACTTCATTTAAAACTGAAGTTTTATAGTAATGCACATAACAGCCAACATTCTGAGACATCTTTATACAACTTCTGTTAAGGTGACATTTGCATCAATGAATAAAAGAAGTATAATGTGTCATGGAATGCAAAATCATTTCACCCAAATGATCACTTCAGTAATGTCTCCAGAAATGCACAAGCACTAAAATCAAAATTTCACAAAAGACAAGGAAAGTCATTACACCTTACAACCTTGTCATCTGAAAGAGACAAAAATGTTGCTCATATCTGGCATGGAAACAGCTCAGTAAACAACTCTGTACTTGATTTATAAATGTAGAAAACCTGCACTGTCAGTTCTAAAGCTGAGCTGGATTTCTTGAGTTATTGCAAGCTAACAGTCGACTTTACCAATTAACACCTAGGTGGACCCAGTGGCATACATAGACTGCACTCTTTGAGTTTGCCACCCCTCATCCCTCCCCCTCACAAAATAAAACATACCTTATGTGTGGAGCTTTCTGATCATATCTGTCAGTCCACAAACATTTAAAACATAAAAGAGAAGCCAAGTTCTCCAGATTGTGCAGAATGCTCCACAATCAAACCTAAACAAACCACTGCTCCACCTTGAACAGCTTTGGCTCTGTTAAACAGCTTTTGATTGGTCTGTATACTGAAATTACTGCCAATTTGCATCAGCCCCCCCCCCCCCGGAGCAGCCCCTCTTGTGGCAACCCCTAACCTCCAAAGCAGCCCCCTACCTAGCCATTCCATTATTCATGATCACTTCAGTAATGTCTCCAGGTATGCACAAGCACTAAAATCAAAATTTCACAAAAGCATACCACAAAAGACAAGGAAAGTCATTACACCTTACTTGGCTATTTCTCCCCAGTTACCATAAACACTCTTCAAACCTATTGCATACTGATTTCTTATTTACTTCTACAATGGTTACAGATATTGAAATAAAATGTCACAAATGTTGATAGCCATTTGCTAAACAAACAATACAGTCTCACAATGACAATGGACTTTTCATAACCAGTAAACGTCTCTGTCTTGAAACTCATTGAAACAGCATTAAAACTCATATTCAAAGGAAGTGCATCTGGCCAGTGGATGAGTGCATTTACCTTTGGGCTGCTTTCAAAGAATAGGCTCCTTGCACACATTTTTAGGGCCATGTGTACATGTGTGTGTTCTTCAGTTCACCTTCCTGATTGTATTATATTATAGTCCTTGTATAATACAGCACCACTTGTTAGAATGTGTATCAGTCAATAAGCACAATCTCTGAGGGGTGTGGCCAAGATGCTGACAGACTAGTAACAGATTTCTCCTGCTCTGCTATATATTTTTTTTATTTCTAACAGGAAATTATATTACTATGTTATTATATTCATTTTTAACAAATATTACTTTTTTATTTTGAAGTCTCTTGAAGAATAATATCATATTTTTGTATACTGATATTTTCCTGTCAAAATTTCATCTTGAAAATCTCTTCACTTACAATTCAGAATGAGACACATAAAAATAAGCTCTCAGGACTCATCTTTCAAAAAGGATATACAATTTTTCTCAGTAGCATACAAGAGCTTTCTCTGAAGATGGACAAGGTGGACAACAAAATAGATACTTTTAAAGAGAAATGTTCCCAACAAATGGAACTAATGCAGAAATCGTTAAACCAACAGAGAACTCAGATTTTGGGGATATAGGAAGCCTTAAATGACATTGGAGGAAGGCTATATGATGATGAACATAATATAGAATTTTTACTGAAGCAAAACGCCTTACATCTAGATAAAATAGATAATCTAGAAAACAGATCTTGGAGAAATAATATTAGGATCTTTGGTTTACCTGAAGGAATTGAAAGAGACAATATGACAAACTTTTTAACATCTTGGTTTCCTAAAGTCCTGAGTCTTCCGGAAGCTATGTCATGTGACATTGAGAAAGCACATAGGTCTCTAGCTGCTGCTGCTTCTTCTAGAAAGAACTTAGCTCTGAGATCCACTATTGTAAGATTTTTGTCTACACAAGATAAAGAACTGATCTTAAAAACGTCTCGGACAAAGTGTCCTATTATAGTACAGGACAAAACAATAAGATCTGACAATGAATATTCCTTTCTTGTGATGTCCAAGAAGAAATGCTTTTTTACCTTTAATAAAGGAAATTAAAAAAGACAGATTAAACTCCACTTGCTTTTTCCTAGACAGATTGAATATATTCCCTTCAGATAAAACTAAAATGTTTGAAGATATGGACAGTGCCATAATATTCTTGAAATAAAAAAATATGTATTAGCTCAGTTAGAGGATATGGAGTGGGATAGCAGCTTATTGAAGAGACAAGCTGAAAGGAATAACTGGAAAATGAATGAAAAAAAGAAGGTAAAAGAAACATGACAATTCATTCTCATGCACTAATTACTATTTATACAATGTTGCTTATTCAGTCATTACACACCTTTTTCTCATTATGAGTCTATTTAAACAGAAGTTCAGATGCGTACTATACTATGGTAATCTATTTATTTATATATACTTGTGTATATATATATATATATATATATATATATATATATATATATATATATATTTGTTTTGGTTAGATATATATACAGTAAACAAACTGTACAACTTCTAAAGATTTTTTGTCACATAGTACAGATGTTCGTCAGATTTATTACATGCCATATATTTATAAGATTATGAGACATTTGAGATATTGAGATTGTGATTTGAATATGGTTGGTGTTCCTTGTGTGTGTGCTGACATTGCAGCTGGATGATGTGTAAGGTATCTGCAGTATGCAGACTTTGTGTGCTTTAGTCTGAGATTGTGGTGTATGGATCTCTTGCATGTTTTGGATTGAGGAGAGAACTGTTTATTACAGTTCAAAGAAATGATTGTTCTGATTCACCCCTTTCTCTTTTGATTTGTGAGCTTACATGGTTTGATTTTTCTGACTTTTATGCACTGATGTTTGGTAGAATTATATATTTGCATTATCAGTTGTTGATTGTGACTGTTTAGGTTCCTAGGAGTGACTACATTGTTCTGGGTTGGCTGTGCCAGTTGTTTGGCAATCTTACTTGAGTATGTGGGCTGTCAGTGTGCGTGCATGCTATGAGAAGCACTTAAGGATCTCTTTCCTTGTTTTGTGGGAATTTCTTGCTCATTTGTTGCCACCATAGTCATGAGAATGATGGACAAAATTTTGTTTTAAGTTCTGGTTCTTGCACAGGTATTTGGTGATTGTAGTTGGGAAAGTGTGACCTTTGAACCTGAAGTTACATTGTGTTGGCTTGATTATGTCAGTCAGGTTTAAAGGTGCAGTAGTCTCATTATTCCATTTTTAAATAGGGGTTGGCTTGTACTCATTCTTGACATTCATTGATGTTTTAAATATGTGTAATGAAGTTGTTTACTTGGTGATTTGCTTGACTGCTACATGATACTTCAAACATGATTTGTTGTCTTAACTCCTCACATATACAGTGGCAAGTGCTATCCAGGTCCTGTTCAACATATAAACCCTGGTGACTTCCTTTTGAATACATAAATAAATATGCTAATGTTTCATAGATACACATGAATATTCAGTTGATATGGTTAACATATCAAAAGGGGATGTTGTCTACATGATAGTAATGGCTCAGAAAAAAATGGACAGTTTTTAATTATGGGTCTTATAAACTTAAGCATTTTTGGAATAGGGGATTTGTGTAAGCTTGCCTTTTATGAGGCTATGAACTCTGAAACAAATTTGTATGCCACTGTTTTCTGACCTCAGCTCTCTCAGAATTGAATAAAAATCATGGATTACATGACTAATGAATTGAGGGTATGGTGTGGAATTCCTGGCATTCTGCTGGGGTCTGGACAGATGTGAGGTACGTAGTATAGCCAAGTAGTTATTCTTTTTATTCCCTAATGGCATTTTGTTTCATTTTAATTAAGTCTGTCATGATATGTGTGAGATGTGGGCATTTAAGGCAATTGTGAGGAAATGATTCATGTTTCTTATTTGTAAAGTGGGTTTCATCACAAATATTAATTGAGTAAGGCTGTTTCATCTTCATTATAATAGTTATGACTGATTGCTACATAATTTCCAAACTTTTAATATTACATTGTTAGTTACTTAATAATATATGGAATTTTTGTATTACTCTTAACATACATTTAAACTGAAACATTTACTTTGAATATATGTTTATATTTTTTAATTGGTTATGTAAATTATCACTCTTTTGTGACTGTAATCTAGATAGTACTGAAGAACAAAAAATTTGAGCTCTAACTTAACAAACTATATGCAGATAATAATAAACAAGTACAGTGTGTTGCATTAGAAATATGTCATTATGATGTTTTTATTTATTTGATATATTTTATATAATACATTGAATAAGTGTTTGCTTACTTTTTCCTGGACAAGGATAATTAATACATATTTACAGCTATTATACTACTTTTTGTCATTAACATTTATACTTCACTTTTTATATACGAGAAGTTTTTTTTTTTTAGTTATTATTTGGATTGTTCTAGGTCAAAGGAGAAATCAGTACAATTAAGACTATAATTCTTTCATAATTATAAAAATAGATACA
Source organism: Protopterus annectens (assembly GCF_019279795.1). NCBI lineage: Eukaryota > Metazoa > Chordata > Ceratodontiformes > Protopteridae > Protopterus > Protopterus annectens. Next base: position 420,370,252 of record NC_056727.1, on the reverse strand, counting down.
CAATGTTTTAAGTATTATCTAAACTCTACTCCATAGTCATATGACATGTTAATTACTCTGATCAAGACCAGAGTGTACGAAATGCTTGGTGGGTTGAAAAAGTAAGGCAATGTATTTTGTTCTTATGGAATACATAACTATTAATGTCTTATGTGCAACATTCTCATTATTATTTGGTAAATGCTATCTCATACAGTGTTTTTGATAGTTGCTTACAGTTTTCATGTTATAGTTTTTCAAGATACTCTTGTTAAAGTAATGCTGTGTCTTTTCATGGTATGTGGTCAAAAATTCATTATAATAGAATTGGAGGACTTTGAATAAGCTCTTGGAGTTTCATCTTATATATGTACAACTCGAGGTGCTTTCTTGCTATGCAAAACTAGAGTTCAAACAATGAATATTAATGGAAGCAAAGCATTAATTCAAATAAGGTGTTACATTAGAAAATTATAATTTGCTACTTTATTGTTAGAATATAGCATTATCAGAAATAACAAACACGTGTATGGGCTTACATGTATAAATAATATAAATAAAGTCCTGTTACTTTGCAAACATGAACAGATGAGGTAATTTGAAAATAAACTCATATTAAATTAAGTAGTTCTACTAGATTTGCCTTTCGAGGAAATTATCACTTTCCCTAAAAATGAGCATTGTGTGAGATAGAATACTAAACCAAAATAGCTAAATAGTCCTATAACACATTTGGCAAGCTGCTTCTTGTTTGTTCTCTGCTAAGGCTGTTCAGTTTATGATATGACTCCATTAGAACCTTTCTTAGAAGACACGGTAGTAGTAATGGTAGGTGGTAGTAATATGAGGTTGAAATTATGAGATTTGTAAGTATGATCCCCTGAAACTGTTTTTTTTTAATTTGCTAGATTACACACATACGGGAAGAGCCCATGTTAGGTGGCAAATGCCTTAGTACCTAAGAGTACTAGTGAGGAGTTGATTAATGGTTGACAACTCTGGACAGTAGCAAACATGCAGTTATAGTGTCACATAGATTAAGTATGATACATGCAGTTTTATTGTCAGGCTTCACTCTTCACCACACAGTATGGCCATAAAATAAATACTGAAATATGATATATCTGATATCACTCAGATATAAGTTATGAACGAGAGTACTGCAGGCCACAATTGCCATTTACTGAGGAGACAAGAGATATAATAACATTAGAATGTTTCACATGAATGTTAGACTATTTGTTTATAAGTTACATGAGAGAATTTTGTTGTCCCTTAGTAGAAATAATGTTGGTGAACTACAATAGAACTTTTAAAATACAGTTTATGTTTCTGCATTTTAGATAATGTTTCAAAACAAACTTCTTGAATTAAATTGTCAGTTGGACAGATACTATATTGGCAAAAAAGAGCTGCAAGTTATAGTCTATATGTATAAAAGTAATAGCTCTAAATAGTAATTAATATTTAAATGGCTATTGATTATACAGTCCACAATTTTATAAATATTCTAAATATATTTCAACACCTGATCAACAAATGTACCTCTGAATGAGTACTAATCTATAGCTGTTCAAATTTTCTGCCTGTAAATATAAGAAATTTACCTTCATGAACATGATGTACTAAAATATATTTATATACATTTTTTTGTTTCACTCATAATTTATCATTAGTATTAAGGAGTTAAATGTGTATGTATATAGAATATCCTGCTAATTTTAGCTTTCATAACTAATATGGAAAGTGATTTAACTTTACATTTTGTTTATTTTATACTTTATAGGTTAAGAAATATCATTGTAATTATAAGATAGTGGTGGTTGGGTTCTTGTCTTTGTTTCTTTTTGAATGGGTGAAATTGCATGGATAGATCTCCCATCCAAGCAGGGAGTTTTAGACTCAATGTGAGGTTTGAAGGACTTTGTAAATAAAGGTTTATAATTAAAGAAAACTACTTTATTGTTTTTGGTGTATATTAATATTTTTATACATGTATAGATCTTTTGTTAAGGAATATATAAATGTTTATGAATTGCAAATATTTAGAGGAGTGATTTAAAGATATACTCACTATATGGAATTTCCGGAAAATTTATTTATAAAAATCAATACTTCGGCTTCATTTCTTTTTTTAACTACATATCATTAAACATTAATGGCTTAAATAATGGTTGTAAGAAAGTATTTAAATATTTTTTTTAAGAATTTTTAATTCTCAGATAATTTTTCTGCAAGAGATTCACAGACTGCAAACTGAGATTGACAGACTTAATACTAAAACATATACTGTATTGTCTAGCTGGCATCATAATCAGGAAAGAAGAGATGTAACAATATTATGGAAAAACACTATAACTGCACCTAAGATAATTGCCTTTTATTAAGATGGTAAAGGGTTGCTATGTTTGGTAAGACTAGAAATTAATAGGAGGTATTACACCTTTGTCAATTTATATTGATTACCTGGAATAGGAATTAGGAGTGTTAAGAAACAAATGGAACAAATTGTACACATTATATGATAGCAGGTGTCTTTAACTGTATCTTAAAAGATGAAGATTCTAATTCCACTAGAAGGAGAACAATATCTGCACCTACTAAGGAACTAAAAAAATGTATTGACTTAATTAAAGTCAGAGAGATATACATGATTTTTCAGAACCAATTTTTCTTTTTTTACACACTACTTACATAGACATGGAACACAAGCAAGAGTTGACAGAGTGAATATATCTACTGGCTTAGTAAATAGATAAGACAGGGTTAAGATTGTAACATGTCCACTCTCTGACCATAATGGGATAACATTTCAATTAACATTAAAGCAAAATCTTAGAAATCTTATAAAATGTATACCTGCTTATATAACTAATTTGAAAGAATGTAAGGATTATTTCCAAAAAGAATATGAAAACTTTATATATATATATATATATATATATATATATATATATATATATATATATATATATATTTATATATATGTATATATATATATGATGCCTTAAAGGCATATTTATATGGCAAATTATATCTTGGTATACTTCAAAGAAAAAACAGTGGGATAAGGAATTGATAAAATTACAAAAACAAATTGATAAATTAAAACTAGATAGTCAAAAAACAGATACAGATATGCTAAAACAGACAAATCAACTGAATAGTAAATACCTAGATATCCCAAGTCATTAAACAGTGATCATTTTGGAAAGGATAAAAATGATTAATCATTCAGTTAATCCTAAGTATATGCATAAATTAGATATGAGAGCTAAAATATATAACAAAGCATTACATATTTAATTCTAAACATTTTATATTATTGTGTTAATACAGTCCTATGTTAACTGGTTACTAATCCACACAAATCACAGTTAATTCCTTCCTTCTTTTCTTACCATGACTCTCACCCCGGTGCTGGTTGCTTATGCCACCTGAGACTCAGCAGAGTGAACACAAGCCCAGACCCACTCAAATAGCATGTGATTCAACCCCTTACTGAAACAGTGACCACATAATGTATATAAATGTGAGTTTTTAGCAATTAAATAGTTACAGCTATATCTGTCTAACTGAAGTGAGCATGCTACTGGGGACCCTAATCTCTTATCTATTAATTGTTTACACACACACACACACACACACACACACACACACACACACACACACACACACACACACACACCCGACCAACCCTTGGTTTGTAGTATAGAGCTGTGCCTCCCTGCATTACTGTACACTCTAGCTAATTGTACATAGTGCCCCCTCAACTGTAACTGCTCCCCTTGTGACCTGTTCCTCAGTAATCATCAGGTCTACTGCTTCTAACTTTTTTCAAACCCTTTTTACACCTAACACTGCTCAAGCAAGGTGCTTACTCAAGTCTTTGTAGACTCCCACTTACCCTGCTGATCCTGCCAATGGAGATTGTTTTATTTTCCATCTTGCTATGGCTGGCATCTGGTGCAACCCTCTCCATTCACCCTGCAGGCTCACTCCACTTGCCTACCCTGCCACCAATTCACACCCGCCCCCACTATGCCTAAATTTATACCAACCAACCCACACCCACCCTGTATTCAACCAATCTACACCCTCCTAAATTAATCCAATCCAACTATTCTCACCTAGACACCTCCCCCAATCTATTCCAATATGCTTCTCATACACATCACTTTAATACTAGGATTACCTCTACTTACACTTCTTACAACCCCTCACAATATTATAAGCACCCATCCCCATATACATACCCCCACACTAGCACAGCCAACTGAGAAACCACTGCCCTCCATTCCAATAGCCCACTCTGTTTACAACAGTACCCCTATCTCACTAGCAAGGTTCACTTTCCTACCAGCCCACCAAACACCTCAAATATCTCTAAAATATGACAAAACCATCCATAAACTTATAAAAATGCTTAATCAAATTAGAACACAACTATTACAAAGTGGCAACATTCATCCTAACCCAGTACCCTCTACCCATTCATTCAACCCTAATAGCCAACTCCATCCCCCCAACCTAAATAGAAACAATTCAGACCTCGTAATACTTAACATGAATCTAAGAAGCATCCTTAACTAAACACATGAACTTCATGTTACCCTAACCCTCTACCAACCCAACATTGTCCTGTTAACCAAAACTTGGCTAAATCCAGACATCAATGACAATGAAATAACATCCCCTGGCTATAACATATACAGAAAAGATATCCAAGAAAAAAGAGGAGGGGGAGAAGCCATCCTTCACAAAAACACACTATCACTTGTCCTACTGAACACTGACACCCCCTTATTACAAAATGCTGAACTAATATTAAGCAAACTCTATCTCAATACAAAAACTCATATAAATATTAGAGGCATTTACATCCCACCTGGCCAAAATATTCCCACAATGTAGAATATATTACAATGGTCATCTAGCACCCTTCCTCAAGAAACTATTATAGCTGCGGACTTTAATTTAGTATGTCTGTGATGTAGCTACCCCTACTAATGATATCAATCTCCATGGCTACTCACAACTAATCAAACCCCCCTATCAGAATTGACAAAAAAAAATGAAGAGTCACTACTAAACTGGATCTTAACTAGTCACCCCAACCCCACACAGATCTCTGGCTGTCTGCCAGACAGCCTCAGTGATCACCTTCCAAGCTTTATTCGCAAACAACTATTAAACCCTTCTAAAATCCCAAAAAACAATCAAATCAGCAAAACCAAAAACTTCAATGGTCTGGAGTTTACTACCTTAGAGAAATTGTAACTGGAACCCAGTAAACTTTCTCCCTCTAGATGAAGCAGTATATTACTTTAACTCCACCTTCATCACTATCCTAAATAAACTAGCTCCATCCAGAACCTTGCATAACAAACCTAACTATACTTCCTGGCTTACTAAATCAACCAGATCTCTACTAAAAATTAGAGACAAAGTCTGGGAAAAAATGAACCACAGAAAAAAAACACCACAAACCATCAAAAATACCTACAACTTAGAAACTCAGTAAAAAAAAAAAAAAAAACAGATCAGGCAAGACAAAAAAGACTACTATAATAACATCCAAATAAAACATCAGAAAAATCCCCAAAAATTTTGGTCCACCATTAATAAAATACTGCATCCAAGCCAAACTACCACCACAGCCCCAAACGTATCCAATACCAATGACGACTTTCCAACCCAGTTTAACAAATACGTCACAGAATCCATCCATTTTAAACCTTATAAATACTAACTTCTCTTCCACCCCCCACTACTCCCACTAAGTGACAACCCTAATGGCTTTCAATTCCAACTAGTCCCTATTGCTATTGTAAAAAAAATCTTAAAAAACTCAAGACAACTACTATAGCCACAGATAACCTTCCAGTAGAATATCTGAAAGTCGCCGCTGATGCCATCTCAGTCCCCATTGCCATCCTAATTAACCATTTTATCACATAAATTAAAACACCTAAAGTTTGGAAAATAGCACACATAATCCCACTTTGCAAAGGTGGTAACTCTACAGATTTAACCAACTATCCTCCCATAGCCATACTGCCCCCCTTTCAAAAATCTTGGAAAAATCCATTCATACACAACTGCTAGAATACCTATTAACAAACAATCTCCTAATGCCCACCCAACATGGCTTCTGACCTAATCATAGTGCCACCACAGCACTAATGTGTTTTACCAATACTGTTAACTTACTTCATTCTGAAGGTAATCTAGTCTCCTCAACCCTTCTAGACCTGCCAAAGATATTTGACACAGTATCCCATTACAAACTCTTACAAGCCTAAATTGATTTAAGCCTCAGCCAGACAGCAATAGCCTGGTTTAAAGTCTATCTGTACAGCCATCAACAGGCAGTATTATGGCAACAAGACTTCTCTCCTCTTCTTCCTGTAAATGTAGGAGTCCCACAAGGTTCTATCCTAGGGCAACTCGTCTTCACAGTCTTCACTAACGAACTTCATACAGCTACAAAACATTCCACACTCATACAATATGCAGATGATTCAACTCTTATATGTGCCGATCCTTCCCTCCAACAACTAGAGCAACTCACTCAACAGTCATTTTTAGCTATATAAACTTGGCTAACTAAATATGTTGCAATAAGATTGCAAAATTCACTACAGGTGCTAACTATAGATCTCACCACTGTCACTCTCTCAGACAACTTTCATGGCTGGAATTCCCCTCATTGCTAAAATACAATCAGCTCAAAATATTATAAACCAGCCTGAAAAGACTTCAGCCCTAAACAACATACTAACAAACTTCTCCAACAAACATAGCCTTTGCTCCACTAATAAGGCACTATTAGAAATAACAAAAAGCAGTCAGGAGTGGCAGACAAGTATGTAAGAGTGGTACATGATATGTACGAGGGTAGTGTGACAGTGGTGAGGTCTGCGGTGGGTGTGACGGATGCGTTTAAGGTGAAGGTAGGATTACATTAAGGATTAGCTCTGAGCCCTTTCTTATTTGTAGTAGTGATGGACAGGTTGACAGACAAGTTCAGACAGGAGGCCCCGTGGACTATGATGTTTGCAGATGACATTGTGATCTGTAGTGAGAGTAGGGACCAGGTTGAGGAGACCCTAGAGAGGTGGAGATATGATCTAGAGAGGAGAGGAATGAAGGTCAGCAGGACTAGGACAGAATATATGTGTGTGAATGAGAGGGAGGACAGAGGAATGGTGAGGATGCAGGGAGTAGAGTTGGCAAAGGTGGATGAGTTTAAGTACTTGGGATCAACAGTTCAGAGTAATGATGAGTGTGGAAGAGAGGTGAAGAAGAGAGTACAGGCAGGGTGGAATGGGTGGAGAAGAGTGTCAAGAGCGATTTGTGACAGACAGGTACCGATAAGAGTGAAAGGGAAGGTGTACAAGAAGGTAGTGAGACCAGCTATGTTATATGGGTTGGAGACAGTGGCACTGACAAAAAGGCAATAGTCAGAGCTGGACATGGCAGAGTTAAAGATGTTAAGATTTGCACTGGGTGTGATGAGGCTGTACAGGATTAGGAATCAGTACATTAGAGGGTCAGCTCTGGTTGGACGGTTTGGAGACAAAGCCAGATAGGCAAAATTGCATTGGGTTGGACATGTGCTGAGGAGGGGATGCTGGATATATTGTGAAAAAGATGCTAAGGATGGAGCTGCCAGGTAAGAGGAAAAGAAGAAGGCCTAAGATCAGGTTTAAGGATGTGGTGAGAGAGGACCTGCAGGTGGTAGGTGTGACAGAGTAGGATGCAGAGGACAGGAAGAAATGGAAACAGATGATTTGTTGTGGTGACTCCTAATGGGAACAGCCAAAAGAGAGAAGAAGTGGAAGAAGAAGAAGAAATAACAAAAAGCAAAAATTACACTGGTGAATCCCTCTACTCCTGCTGCATTGCCAAAGCTTGGAATAGTCTCCCAGTCCACATCAAAACCCTTACTAACATTGTTCAATTCAAAAAATATGTAAAGGCCCACCTATTTGCCTCATGGATATGCCCATGTACTGAACCAGGATGAAAACATAATCTAACTCAGGTTAGTCTAGTTAATTTCCTTATATTATCATCTTACATAGTTTCTCTATCATCCCCTAACCCCAACCCTGACACCTCACAGCAATCCTACCAAACAGTTTTGCCTCTACCTTCCTCTTCTCTCACTCTACATATCCCTTTCTTAACAACCACATAGACTGATCCAAGCTATTAGCTAACCATGTAAAGCTTGCAGCAAAGTGACCAGCTCAAACAGAACTTGCTATTTCTCTTCTACTCACAATAACCTTACTACTACTACTCTGTTTTTATAATCTGTTGAATGATCCACCAACTGTAACATGTATTACTTTTAATATTGTTTTTCTTACATAATTTATGTAAAATGTTAAACTTGAGAAATTCTCTTTTATAAAATTGTAAAATTGTTAAATTTGTCTAAGTCTTTGTATGTCTTGGAGCTTTTCTCCCTGGGCCTCCACTGAAAATGGACAACTTGTCCAGTCGGACTTTCCCAAAACAAATGTAAATAAATAAATATAAAAGAAATATATTCTCCTTCCAAAAAAAAGTCTGTGAGTTAGAAGATATTCGAAAGAATTTAGAGGTCATTTTGCTATAATAAATGAAAATATTCATTTAATGTATCCTCAAGAGAAAATTAAAAATTTCATTAAGAAATCTGCTAATTAAAAATTAACTGTAGACCAAAATAATCATATTGATAAACCTTTTTTAGATTCTGAACTAAAGGCCCATATTGCAAAACTAAATATAAACAAGGTTCCTGATAATGATGTTATCATTCCTGAAATTTATAAGTTAATGTCAAAGGATCCTTTGAATATAGTACTTCAGGTTTTTAACATGGTTAAAAGCTTAGAAAGTTAGAAGGTGCCCCCCCCCCCATCCTGGAAATATTAACTTATTACCCCAATTTTAAAAACAGATAAAGATCTGATAAAATGTTCATCTTACATGCCAATTTCTTTGCTAAACATTGATTATAAATTATTTATGCCCATACATGCAGATAGATTGAAACAGTTTCTTCATCTTCTAATTGATAATTATCAAACAGGTTTTACTTTAAGCATAAATTCATATGATAGTATTAAAAGAATGGTGTCTCTGATTGATCTTGCTAATAAAACAAAAGAAACTTTAACTATAAACATAGCCTAGACATTAACTGTGCTTTTGATTCGGTAAATCTGAATTATCTTTCATTAGTACTTGAATAAAACAACTTTTCTCATAAATTTATACACCTTATTATTTTTTTTGTATGTTAATTCTTAGGCATGTATTAAAAGGGTCTATATTAGATCATCGAAGTTTCAAAACTTCGAATGTTCTAATATCGACCCCTATTCAGCGAAAGCTGAAAATATCGAAGCAACAGAAAAAACAAATGTTTAACTAGGGAAAGAATTCAGTTGTCCATTTCTGTTGCTTCGTTATTTTCAGCGCTGTGGTGGACAATTACGGGTCGGGTTCAGGTAAGTGTGTAATTGAGTGCGGGTTAGGTTAGTTAAGGTTAGGGTGCGGGTTAGGTATGTGTGCTATTGTGTGGATGTGAGGGTTAGGGTGGGTTAAGTGAGTTAGGGTTAGAGCGTGGGTTAGGTATGTGTGCTATTGTGTGGATGTGAGGGTTAGGGCGGGTTAAGTGAGTTAGGGTTAGAGCGTGGGTTAGGTATGTGTGCGATTGTGTGGATGTGAGGGCTAGGGCAGGGTAGGTGAGTTAGGGTTAGGGCGCAGGTGAGGTGAGTGTACGATAGTGATGGACCTTAGGGTTAGGGTTTGGGTTAAGGTAAGTGGATAGTTAGTGGTGTGTGTATAGTTTAGTGTAGGGTTAGGTACAAGATTTTAGGTGTATGTGTGTGGATTGCTGTTTGTTTGGTGTGCTTGTGCTGTGTGTATGGGTTTTGGAACTGCAATTTTTTTTCCCCTAGGAAAAAATTTGCTGTTCTGTATGATCAATGTTTTCAGCATTCACTGAATAGGGGTCGATATCTGAACATTTGAAGTTTTGAAACTTCGATGTTTTAATATAGACCCTATTAAAATAGGCTCATTTTCCTCAGAATCAATTAAAATCTCCAAAGGAACTAAACGTAGACGCCCACCTTCACCTTTACTTTTTACCTTAATTATTGAACTATTTATTAATCTTATAAGCTCACACCCAGACATTAAAGGTGTTTTTAAAGATACACATTTAATAGTTAAGTCCAACTGTTTGCAGATTATATTCATTTGACTTAAAATGGCTATAATAGCTCTCTCTCAAATCTTTTTATTCTAATGGAGATCTTCCAAAAAAATCTGGGCTTACTTTCAATGAGAATAAGACAAAAATACTACCTATAAATCAATGTTATAAGGCAATGCAGGAAGACTTCAATAAATATGTAGTCCAAGAAAAAATGAGTTAAAATACTTAGGAATATTTATTGCTGAAAATGTTAACAAAATAATAGATATCAATTAAAAGTCTTGCCTGTTGTCTGTATAAAGACTCATAAATAAGAGTAATGGATATTTTTTTATTATGGATGAGAGACTTTCTATAATTAAAAGGATTATTCTTCCAAAAAATTATATATAGTGCACTCTATATTTTTACCTCTATCTAAAACCATTATAAAAAAGTTTAATTATTTAATTTTAAGATTCTTATGGCATCCCAATAAACTTAGGATAGAGTTAAGCAATCATACTAGAGATGGGGTTATCTGGTTTAGAATTATAGAATTATACTCTTTAGCATCTATTATCAAAACAATAATTATATGGTCAAATAGTTTTTATACTGCTAAGTAGAAAAACATTCTAGGAAAATTCTTGACTGAATCAAGCTTCCTGAGAAAATCTAATGAATATCTAACCTCAAATAATTCTCTGTATTGGTTATTAAAAGAATATTTCATAAATCTTAATTTAATAGTTAAATTTTGATATTATTAATATAATAATAAATGCTTTGAGAAACTTTATTTATAAAAACCCAATCTATAAAGCATGTTTTTTTCTTATTTTTCCTATAGCTTATACTCAAAATATTAGTTCCTCTTTAAATTCATCAGTAATGACTACTTTTAAAGAAAATAATCTGATATACTGGTCTCAGTTATTAAATAAAGAAACTGTGTATTCCTCTAATATATAATTAAGAAGTTTAACTTAGATGAAGACTTATGGCTACATGTTCAAAACTGTTAATATGTAGAATGTAGAATTGAAGTTATGCAACCATCTGTGAGAAAGACTGTTCCTAACTTTATTGATCTTTTAATTATTCTTGTGCAAGAAAAAATAAATGTAAAAAGCATATTATCCAAAATTTATAAAACAATAAGAAAAGAATTACAATATCTCAAAGAAAACCATTGGAATTATTTAAAACATATAAACAGTATGTTTCCGAGTGATGAAGACAAATGACTATTTCTCTTATCATCCAAACTAACCACATCTTCACTTAAACGGAAACTGTTCTCATGGAAATTTTTATATATGTCTTTTTATACGCCACATAGAATAGAATTAATATCTAAAACTAGGACTGTTTGTTGGAGATGTAAATTGGATATTAAAGCTGACTGGGAACATATATTTTTGAATGTGTTGCAATAAAATTATACTGGAAGGAAACTGATGACTTTCTGTAGACTTTATTTACTGAAAAATTCACCTTAACCAAATCCTTGGCCCTTTTTGATACTCCAATACCTGAGTGTGTTACAAGAGTGAAGTATCTAGTTTTGTGGAGTATATTGACAATTGCAAGGAAAGTAGTAACAAGAAACTGGAAAAGTGAATGTACTCTCTCCTTCAAAGAATTCTGGAACATCACCTCTTAAATGTGCCATCTGGAAATTATTACAATAAAATCGAGATCTGCAAGAATCACTTCCTCTTACAATGCTTGGAAAGGACTAAGTGAACTCTTAAACAAACAATGTTTTTTTATGAATAATAGAAACTGTATATTTTTTATATTATTAGTTAGCAGCCACCTTTGTAAATAGTTGATTTAAATAGTTGTTTTATATGTTATTTATAATAGTTTAACATTTGGTTTATGTTTGTTTTGTACCTTTTACTATGTTAATTATTTCTTTTCTAAATGAAATGTTATTATTTTTTACTTATCTTTTCAAATTTTTAATAAAATATTTGAGAACAGAAAAAATAAGAACAATCTTTGTAGAAGTAAAAATCATCTGAATAATTCCATATTAAAAATAACTGTAAGAGGTTGCTACTGACAAATAACTTTATATCTCAGTATTTCATTTACAAATTCAGTGACTGCTGCCCTTGCGGAATCAAATTTCTGATGTTACATTAAAAAGAAATTAGTAAGCTGGTAATATTGCAATATGGAATGACTGACAAACTGACAAGTTCATATTTAGTAGACATCTCATACAAAGGAGGGAACACTCAGGAGTACAGAGCCATATCCCTCCTTAAAATGCACCAAATAATCATCAGTCAAAAGAGCATTGCAATATCAGCACTCAAGCTGCATGGTGTTGGAGTAGAACCCACAGCCTTCTGCATTAAATGCAAGTATACTCCATGCTTTGCTACTAATCATTTTAAATGTTTTAGTACAATAGTAGTGATATTATTTGCTAAATAACAGTTGTACATTGTAAACAGCTTGGCATACAAGCAGCACTAAACTTCTTTTCTCCTCAAGTTCTCAGCTCCTTGTAAAATGCACTTGACACTCAGCCATATCTCTCAACTTTGTAGCACAAGACATCTGGAAAAAGTCAAAATGTATGGGGGATCAAAGGCCCAAAGACAGGGACACACTTGAAATATTACTTGCATAATCTTTAAAAGTTGGTAGAATAAAAGTTTTTTGTTACCATGCATTTCCAAAGACAGGGACACATTTGAAATATTACTTGCATAATCTTTAAAAGTTGGTAGAATAAAAGTTTTTTTGTTACCATGCATTTCCTGAAAGTTAGGAAGACTGAAAATTAAATGGATGTCATTATTTAGTGAATTCTGTCCTGACTGATTTTCCAGAAAAGCAGAAATTTCGGAAGGAAGAGCCCAAAGATCTGAACAGTTGAGAGATGGTGGTGAAAGTCTGCACTCACACATGAACCGCACACACACTCCAAAAGTATTCTGCACTTTGCCCTCACACGTGAACATTAAAAAGTCTGCCATGCAGGTAGGCTGCCATCATTCTAATTGAAATGAAACAAATAAATGTTGACATTACCTTCTAATACTGCAGTTGTGATATTATCCATGCCTGGATATGCATCCATTCAGTTATCACTCATTGTGTTGTATCTTGGAGGAGTGGCAATGACCAACTGCAACTGAATGGTGACTATATGCGAGAAATGTGCTTTTTACATGGGTAGGCACCATTTCAAAAAGACTCAATAAAGAGTATGCAATTCACTCTGTTATCACATAAAGAGAAAACACCCTGACCACTTAGATGAAGACACCAGACCAAGTGAACAGCAATCAGAGGCAAGCTAGGTACTGCTACAAGAAGTAAGTAACTCAGTTTCATCACAATTTTAAGAGATTTTACAACTTATAGGAAATAAAACAGTTTATTAATCATACAAAAACTCAGTTATTTCATTAAATTGGGCAACTGATTGTGGGTCAGAATTTCATGTTTTCTTTTGTTTTGTGGCCATAAAACAACATTTTTCATGGTGCCATTAGCAATACTAAAAGAAAAAGATTTTGATAAACACCTCTTCATCACATCTTGTGTATGTTCTTCACCTCCTCAACTCAGGTGGGATGGAGTAGATGTGATGTCAGGAAGTGGAGGATGTACAATATGGGGGTGCAAAGGGGAATATGCCTGCACTATTCAATAACTCAATCATTTTAACTATAGTTACTCTCCTGTATAGCTGGCTTAATATGAAAATAATCAAAATAAGAACAAAACACAATTCCTGCTCAATTTCAAAAAATAATACTTTTTTGATGTGTGGTACACAGGGCATTACATGGGATCAGCCTTTATCTAACCCCTGCATCAGTGATCAGCAACTCCATACATATGACTCAGGTGAAGGACAAAGGGGTATTGATCAATACAAACTTGTTACAGTTACTCACCTTGTGGCATTAGACTGAAATAGACCATACTTTTAAGTAATTGGCTATACTAATAATATTGTATTCAATTTTCAGGGTTATTGTTAAAGACCAAATCTTTAACAATAGATCCTCAATTTTCATGCAGCATCTTATGTCACAAACATTAGGCTTGTCATGAGTTATGTCCTCACTATATATACTAGATTAAACTCTCCACTTTTTTGGGGATCTGACACCACATGCCAATGCTTTAGTGATAAATGCCAGAGGCAAGCATCATCTGTCACAGGTAAGATGCAATTGTAGAAAAGAGAACAGCATTTGGTTAGTTACATTATGCAGAGCATTTTGCATACTTCTTGATTGTTATAGTTAATATGTCAAATCTGTTATGATAGGTGCTCAGCACTCTCACTAGCAGCAATGCCTGCTGTAGTTGGCTGCATCAGCACTACTGCTTCCAGTCCTGTCTTGCAGTTTCCCTTGGATATACAATAGTATACAAGCTTTTGCAAACATTGCTGTTTTGTTCCTTGAAACCCTAGGGCTCTTATTCTGAAACAGATAGGATGATGAAAAAATATATATTTCGTCATCTGTCTGTGATGTACACAAAAGTGTTGGTGGCATTTTAATTCAACATTAAAGAGATACTTTTCATATGGTTTATGCTTCTGCTGAAGACAGGAATGTTGTTGTAGTGTTTTTGTTGTGGGCAGTGGCTACTCTAACCTGCATGAACATGCATGCTGAAATAAGAAACAATAGGTTCTGCAATTGCCATGTATCTAGAGTGGCCCAGCTGATAGTGTCCATGAGCAATTATATCATCCACCTTTCTCTCTCATTTTCAAAAAGGAATAAATTATATTGTTGCTGGGGTCCAGCAGTACCAAACATCACTATTGGACAACCTAAGGAAGCAGGTGGAGAGAGTACTAAAGAAGCATGCAGCAAGCACAACTTGAAATAAATGTAACAGATATTTTTGACAATTTTATTGACCCTTTTGCTGGTGTTGCAACAACATTTTGACAGGACAGTGTTATTAAGAAGTAGTTTAGCTGTTTCGATGCAGAGCAAATTCCAATTACTCGAACCATATGCAAGAGGAAATGTGGAGACTTATTCTTCAAAGACAGACCTTTTAATTATGTACCATTAATCAAGAATCTAGATCAATTCTTATCACACCGAAGGATTATGTCTATGATTGAAATTGGACCTCAAAGGCGCAGGGAATGTTTTTGTTTGTGATATTTTTGATGTAGATCTTCAAAAATCACATTTTTATTTTTTGAGACACCAAATGCATTGCAGATTATACTTTACACACATGAAATAGAGCTTTGTAACCCACTAGAATCGTTTGCATCTAAAACAAGTTGCTCCTGGTTTGCTACACCCTAGGAAAGAAATATAGACCCAAAACAAAGATCTAAACTGGCTACTGTCAGGTTACTTGCCATGGCTAGATCAGGAGACCTCTGTCGATCTGGTGTAGATGTAATATTGAATAGAATCAAGGAAAACATGGATACATTGTGCAATGGGGTTAAAATCCAAACTGTTAATGGAGAGAAGAAAATTTATGGTGCCATGATTTCTGTCTGTGGACACACCCTTGCACATGAACTTGCTGGGTTCAAAGAAGGTATGGGCTTTTCCTACAGTAAGTGCAGACACTGAAAATGTTCTGTTGAGGACATACAGTAGCACTTCAGTGAGGATGCATGTATTAAAAAGACATTAGAGAAACATGTCAAATAGTGTGATGAAATAGAAAAAGCAGACAGACTTATTTCACAGCAGCCTGAAAACAACATATGAGATCAATAGAAGGAGCAAGTGAGTTGAATTCCCAGCCGTTGATATCATATAACAAACTGTACAAGACATCATGCATATATTTCTGGAGGGTGTTGCCCCACTGGAAATCAAATGTGTTTTGAATCATCTTGTACAGTCAGGACAGATTGATGTGGACTCTGTGAATTCTGCTATTCTTGGTTTCCCTTGTTCTCCTCCAGATCTTGGAGATCATCCATCCCCAATTTTATTTAGTACATTGTCCTCAACTGACAGTAAACTAAAGAAGTCATCAGAGTAAAGGCTTTTTCTGCTAAGGATATTGCCACTTCTTTTGGAGTTTAAAATTCAGTGAATATATCCAATTGATAATTGACCTAACAAACATTGTACAAATAGCATTTACACCTGTTGTTACCATTGCAACTGTGTCTAGGTTGAAGTTGCTCACTGAAAATCATTTAAAACACTGGAAAGAGCTTGTTCTTAACTGTACCAGCATTAGATGATACATTTACCATCAGAAATGAAATCATTGTGCCCAATGCTCAGACATATGTGTATGCGGTTTGAGTTTAAACATTGTTTCTTTAAACAATGGGCCTCCAAACTCAGTTTCAAAAATATTTGCAAGTCTTTGATGAAACACAGCTGGCACAGTGGTTCAGCAATAGTGCTGTTGCCTCATAACAAGAGGTTGTCCGGTTCGATTCTCAGCTGGAGTGCCTTCTGTGTGGAGTCTACATGTCCTGCCTGTGTTCATGTGTGGTTTCTCCAGGTACTCTGGTTTCCTCCCACATTACAAAGACATGTGTCTGGAGCATTTCTCCCCAGGCCTCTGCTGAAAATTGGCTTCATTCCAAGTCAGACTTTCCCTGTAACAAATGCTAAATAAATTATATGAAAGTTATCAAAATGTTGACTGCTCGGTGCACCCCATTTTTTCAAGTGAAAGGGAGATGAGACCTATATCTGAGGTGAAAGATCTACAATATTTATATGGAAAACTGAGGGACTTATTTAGTTTAAATGAGGTAAACTGTGCTGTATCACTGAAGTGGCTTGTCATAAATGGTAATAAATACATAACTCAGAAGTCAATAATCTTTGCCAAACTACAGAATGATGATATGCCAGAATCTGGACTTGTCAGAAGCATATTTCTTCTTGATTATAGGTTTTATTTTTTGGAATATCAACCATTTCAAACAATTTGTTTTGACAGAAACAGCATGGCTTATCAAGTGGAGGCCACACACCTTGCACAGGCCAATGAGTTTGCAGATGCTGAAAGCTGGCTGATTTTACCTCTTATTACACAATTCACAACAGCCAAACTTTTGTACACTTCAAATACCATCTTGTGGATGTAAAAGAATTGTACAACAGTTCAAATGACTCATAGTGTGTTCCCAGATATAAATTACTGACTGGTATTGAGGATATTACAGGCACACACACACACACACACACACACACACACACACACACACACACACACACACACACACACACACACACACACACACACAAACACATTATCAAAAAATGCTTTTTCACATTTTGGGGTCAAGGTGATCTGGAGCCCATTTCCAGAGGGTATAGGGTGCTGGGCAGGGTACACCCTGGACAAGGCGCTAACTCATTGCAGGGCATAGACTACAACATTGACTCGCACACCATACACATGGTCAATTTCATATCACCAATTCATCTAACCTCCATGTCTTTGGACTGCAGGAGGACACCAGATTACCTGGAATAAACCCACGTGAACACAGGGAGAACATTGAAACTCCACCCAAATAGGATTTGAACCTGAAACCTCAGCAGTGAGAGCATGAGTGATAATCCCACTAGATTGTGCCACCACCATAAAGATATTTCAAACAAGAAAACAGTGTGCAAAATTTCTATGCTCAAGTAAAAATTGAGATATTTAGTTACAAATGGTTGAAACGCTTTGCTTTTATGTTCTTGTGATGTCACTGTCCATGCCACGTGTTCTTCATGTCATCAGAATCACAAGCACTTGCATCCTTTACTGTCATAAACTGCATTGTTATTTGTAGAGCTTATTATATTATAGCTGTACTTTTTCTGTTTAATGACTTTTCAACAAATCTTTTACTTTAAGTTGACATACATTTCTAAGGTGATCCTTGAATGGCTTGAAAGGTGCCTATGAAATATTGTATTATTTCTGTCTGTGATCATGTTGACCAGATGAATGGCAAACTTTATTTTTCAAATATCTTACATCAGTAAAGACTGAGTGAACAGATATGCCTGTTCTAAAAAGACATATTGTGCTATTTGAATTTTGCAATAAATTAATAAAGAGGTGAAAGAAAAAGATAATTGAAATAAGAAATTCTGACTACAACAAACCAATTATGCATGCTTGAGCATGGTTATAAATCTTATAGTTCTAGTTTTAAGCATTTATTTACTTAGAATCAGTAATAAATTCTCAGTAACAACTTTAATCTTATTGAGATAATTAAGGACAAAATGGCTTGAAACAAGCAAACTTCTCTTACATAAAAACTAAAACAATCTTGTCAAGAGAAAAAAAACAAGCATTCTTTCCTTGATTTAAGATATTTAATATTGCATTGATTTCACTTTTGCAGTGTATCCCTGAGTATTACAGGCATAATAGTCTCCCTAAATTAACTTATATCTTTGGATCCACACTAGTCTATCTTTGTGAAAGGATGATTATTGCTGTTCAACGTGTTTTTTTTTTGTTTTTTTGGAAGTGTTGCTCAGACCATTGATAAGGGTCATACTTTCTACAGTGCCTACATAAACCTTGCCAAGTTCTTCCACACTATTGCTTATGCAGAAATTATATACAAGTTTTCCAGCTCATCATCAACCCATTATCTGACAGAACCAATATTGTTCTTATCAGGAGTGTTTGCTCTATACTGGGAAGTGTAACCAGCACTGTCTCTCAAGGCTGTGCCTTGGATACCGTATTCTTTTGTATATATTTTTTGTGCATGCAAGCTGAGTTCAACATTAAATAGCTAACAAAGTTTGCTGATGACTGCAACCTGTTTCAATTATCATATTTTTTTGAGGGTCACACTAAACAAATGCTTGATGTCTTAATCATGGGCTTCCTTTCAACTGCAAGAAATGCAGCATAGTTTTGTTTGGTAAAATTGAACATTACTTCCACTTACCGTGCAGATAACATTCAACTTATGTCTCTCAGAGGCATCAGGGTTACCTTTGTTGATAGCAGATTTTCCTTTAATCATCATGTCAATGTGGTGGTTCGACAATTCATGGTATCTCATCAAGCTCCAAGGACATTACAGTTGAACTCTGTTGCTCTCTTCCTAGGCTCTCCATTCAATACAATGACCCCTTTCTAAGCACCCAAGCCAGCTTGAGTGACCTCTATGCTTCTTCCTAAGTCAATCCTAGGTCTTAGTATCCTTAGCAACTCCGAAAATCCAATAGCCCTCTTCCTCTACTCAGTGTCATACAGATTCATGGACGATGACTTCTGCTTAACCTTCTGTGCTATGAATAATCCAGCACTCTTTAAACTCATTCAGCTTAATAGAAACAATAGTAAAGTGAACACATACCCTAGAGACCTAAACCTCTGCTACCACATCAATACCACCAGAAAGAATAACAGGTATTCCGAATTTATAGACTGGGTTGCTCTTACATATCAAGCACGGCACTTCCTGAGCATCCTTTAAAACCAGTCAACAGGACTGGTTGGATTGTTACAAATATTCACCTGGGATATGTAAGAAAAATGTACTTAATTAGAGACATAGCTAGTCGTCCATTAGTACTGAGTCATGTGGTTGAGCTTCTTTATAGTCTCATTAGTTATAAGCTTAGTAAGAGCTTATGAATCTCTGAATCTGTGAATACCCTTCGTAACTCCAGTACACATTTCATTCTAGAATTCATAGAGATTCATAGAGATCATGAAGAGCTATTAATGAGATTCTAGGTGTTGGAATGGAATCATAGTTAACCAGCAGTGCTTGTTATTATTCAGTATGAGGTGCTATTTGTTCAAAATTACAGTATGATGGGTCACTTTTGCTGTGCAAACCTCGGCTTGCATTGGAGCAATTGTCTGATTGGAAAGCACTATGACCAACATCCCCCTCCTTCACTATGGGTGAGCAAGTGTAAGGTATTCATTTTCTGCCCTCCTGTACCTGTTTTTTTTTTCAGCACTCAAGCAATCATTACATTCGGGATGTTTAGGTCATACCTGGGGCTTCATCTTTTCAAACCACAGAGCTGGTATAATGCATATTCAATGCTTGCCCAACAAATGTATGTATTCTAGAAATCCTTGCAAACCTATCTATAGTATTTCAGCTTTTTCCCCTATTTAGTACTGTTTAACTATAATATCTGTAATTTGTAAGTAGCCATAATAAACATGCCAGTTCTCAAAAGGTAAAAAAAAGGCTTACTTCCAAAAATCACATACTTACTGACACAACCTGTAATCACTAAATCTCCTGTGCTAAAAAGTTCTCGCTAATACTTCTGATGTCAGCAGCACAAAGCCTTCTTTGCCTATAAGCATTAATTCTTGCTTAGATGCAAAAGGGAGTTCCAGTTTTAAGTTTGTGGACTGTAAGTCCAATATTTGGAACTGCTAAAATTTAACTGTGATTATGGGACAATATATACCAAGTCAAAATTTCCTATTTCTCAAAAACTTCTTCCTCTCTCTAAGGTACAATGATGTCAGTTAGCAGCAGAGACACTTTTAATGCATGACAGTGACATTGCAATTTACTGTTATTTGGTATTTATACTTAGTTTGTTTTATAGTTTGGGATCTCAAACATTTAGCTCAAATTTCCACTAGGGAGTCGGTCAGACAGTGAACAGTAAGGATAACATTTAACCTCATTTATCTTATTGAAAAATGAATTCATATAATAAGGATGATTCAAATGTTTTATTTTTCTCCTGACTAGCAGCGTTTAATTTAAAATATTTATGGCAATCGTAGCTGTAAACTTCTCTGCTCCAGACTCACAGGAAAAGACAGAATTAATGAGTGACAAAGACATAAAATCAGGAGTGGTTTTTATTTTTCTAATTCACTTAGAAAGTTAATGGAACAACTGGTTTAGCACCAAAATGTATTTTCTGAAGAATAAGAATTAATATGATCCTCAATGATTTAGAGAAAAAAACAAATATAAATCAGGGATAGAGCAAAAATATTTGCAGAATCAGGATTTTTTTTGCAACATCAGGCACAGTTAAAGCTACACTCAAAATGCTTCTTAAAATGTCATTCTAACATGTCGTCAGTTATTTATATGTCTGTATTTATATGAATTAAATGTTATTCATAAGCATTTTACTAGCTGTTAACTTTCAAGTTTTTATAGTTAAAATAGATGAGATTAAAAAAACACTGAAGTGGAGCTTTCTCAGTAAGAATGCCATTTTGTTCACTTACCAGTAGATGGTAGTAAATTCCAGCCTGTGAGTTGATGTTTCACATCAGCAGGAAAATAAAACATCCAGGATTTAATGCCATAACTTTGCTCATCAAAGTGTGGTCTTATCATGTGGCAAGATCTTAGATTTTAAGCAAAATTAGATATAAATGAGTACAGCAACATTTTCTCTAGTTTTGTAGTATTTTAAATGGCATGTGATCTTATAGTGCAGACTATTTTAATGATTTGATGCCTTATGTATTGTCAAACTGAGCCTGGCTCCTGCAATAGCACATGCCATCAGCGTGCCTCAGCCAGATGATTATTATCTCAGTTTTTTATGCATAAAAACATAGCTTACTTTAAGCATTATGAGCAAATAAATTTATGAGTAATCGCATTTATATATTTTATGGACAACAAATCTCTACAAGCAGATATACACATAAAATAAGCAAGGTTTGACTCAGCACATTACTCTGTCAAAACTCATTTACAGCTGAATACATATGATTTATCATTCTGTGTCCACCTTGCTTCAATCCTGGAAACATCACCTGCAGGACAATGTTTTAAAATGTTTAACATTTTCAGACTTGCTTGGGTTTTTCTTGAAATAGACTGACTGGGACATTCCCACAAAGTCTGATCTCACAATTTGAGACACACAGCTACAGCTGAATTTATCTTGCCTTTCCAAATTAGAAATAGCGAAAAAAATGGAAAATATTAATTTGATTTTTTAGATGACCAAAATTAATTCTAGTTGTAAAATATTTGATAAAAATGGTTCCTTGACAGATGATGTTATGGAGATATCTTGGACATATATTTTCTCCTGAATCAGAAGAAAAGCAAATTCTAAGTCTTGAAGTCAGAGTGGCTCTGTTTTATTACTCATACCAACACATTTCATTGCTGATTGCCTTCAGCCCATAGTTTGCAAAGAAGCCAGCATAACTATTTAATTTACATTAACAAATTACAGAAAAAAGTTCCTAATCAGTCTCTAAAAAGCACATACTTGGAAGATAAACATAGTAAAATAAGTATAATGTGCTGCAAAAGGATATGATTTCGCTTTTTCTACAAATGATTTATTCTGTTAGCTACGTGACTTTCTACCGCAATAATATGTGAAATATTTGTTTAAAGTGGAAAATTATAATTCAAAATGCTGTAACATGTCTTGCTAAGAACATTTCTTTTCTCTTCTGTATATACATAACATAGACAACATAAACTATGTCAATTAAAAGTTCTTTCTTAATTAGTATATTCCTATGGGTACAGTAACCTCAAACAAGACCAACCCTAAGCTTTTCTGTTGCAAAATTACATTGTTAAAATCAAAAACTAGAATCATTCATAGTTAACAAGTCATAAAATAAAAATATAAAATGATAAGTACTTAATTTTAAATTGTGTACAACAGTTTTCAGAAAAGTAACTCTGTTGTCTCATTTCTAGAGTTAGTTTATTTCATAATTGTAATTTGTTATGCTAACAATTGTTTTATTTATATGAGTAAACTCTAAACTTTTCAAAAGCATTTGATACAGCTTCCAATCAAAACTTGTCCAAACTATGAGCAAATTTAGATTATGCTCAGATGTATTCACACGATTCAACACTTAACCTCAGCCAGAGCGCGATGTATAAAATGGCATAATGCACTGTTTGAATATCTACCTGTAACTATCATTGTGTGTCAAGGTTCCATAGCTGGCACACTTCTATTTAATACTGTCACCAATAATGTGTACTTGATTAGTAACTGGTCAGCAACTAATATGCAGATGACTCCACTGTCATTTGCTCTGCCTTCTCACCTGCAAAATTCCAAACTATAACTCAAGAATGGCATAAATACTTTGAAAAGTATCTTAGTGTCTCCCACCTACTCCTAACACAAACACACACACACACACACACACACACACACACACACACACACACACACACACACACACACACACACACACACACACACACATACACACACACACACACACACACACACACACACACACACACACACACACACACACACACACACACACACACACACACAAAGGAAAAGAACCCTCATATTATTGACCCGCAAGTCACTGGCTGATCTGTTCAGAATTTTATTACTTTCTTGCAAAATATCCATTTTGATATAATTATCACCACTAAGCTCCTCTATGTCACTATTGATAACCATTTAAATTCAGTACTCATATCCATGACATCATTAAAAAACTTAACAAAAAATGGATTTTCTTTTTCATGTCAGATATTTCCTAAAGCAAAAGGCCCATCTAACCACTGATTCTGGATTATTGTTCCCACATCTTCATTACGCATTCTTATGCATCCTCAACATTAACTTTAATACTACTCTCCTAATTAAGTTAGAACAGTGCATAATACTGTCACTGAATCTGCTACCAATCCATCCAACAGTGTTTATTATTGTATTCCAGCTCAACAGTTCCACTGGATGGAATTTCCCACTATCTTTAAACGTAAGTCAACTAAACATGGCAGGCAGTGATTTATATCAAGCAGAAAAATGTCCTTCCTTCATTCCACTGTTTAGATGGTAGTGACCAAGACCATTATGATTGAAACACAAGCATTTAGATTAAATGGAAAAATCACACAATGCTCATGGGGATGCTGTTCCCTGCTCATATGTTACTAAACTACAGAACTTCCTTCCAAACATCTTAAGACAAATTAGGAATTCTCAACAATTCAAGGAAAAAAACTTAAAGTTCATCTATTTAATAATAAACTGTCTCTGCAACTCTCCCTCTGGCTGCCACATTCACACCAAAACCTTCAATTGTAATGTGCCATAAATATTGTTATTTCTGCATTCTTGCACACAGTTTATTACTAGTGATTGTTAATACTGTCATTATAAAGTCATAATTTTCAGGGTATTTAATATTTAACTCTGCTCTCCAGCTGAGATTTTGTGTGATGTCCCTTCTCTGAGCTAGTAATCAAGGAGACTGAATCCTCACCACTGACACTGTAGATGGACATTCACTTGGAACACAAATAGATACACACAGTATTTCCAGATGCAGCTCTCTGCATCAAGTACAATTTCCCTTAAGAGTACACAGGGAACACACTCAGTCCAGGGTCTGGATTTCTCTCTTTCTCTCTCCAGGGCCCCAATGAGACTCCCCACTGGCACAGCTGTAGATTTCAGCCCTCAGCTGAGTGCCCAGGCCAAGTCCTTCAGCACCATCTCTGTGAAACCAGTGTTGTGCTTCATGTCCCTGCTCCGAGCAGCTGACACACACTCTTGGAGATTTGATTTTCACATACACGCAAACACCTTGGAAATGCTGGCACAGATTTTCTAGCTATGCCCCCTTCTGCCTAGACTATAAAGTAATCACACAGTCACCAGACACTCCAAAGCCAGCTACTCTAAGGCTCTTACAAGGGTACCCAATTATAGTGAGTGAAATTAATATTAATACAAAGTATAGTGTTTGACCAATGCAGTACGGCTTTCAAGATTGGCCACAGAGTCACCAAATAGATATAAGTACTCTCAAAGGTTAACATAGTCTATAAAGGACCAGCCACAATGAAAAGTTTAAATATATTTAATAATAAATAATAACAAACATGAAAATACTAAATATCTATTTACAATAAACACCAGAGTATCAGCCACAGGAAATATTATAATAACACAGATGAATAGATTCCCACAGATACATAAAAATAGTATTTATCTAATTTCACTATATTTTCCTGACTGATCTAATTAATTACTATTCCCTAGTCTCTTACTAGAGCAAGGCAAGATGAAGTGGATGAGAGATCCTTCTATGTCAGCTTCCAAAGACAGACTGCTCTGAGACTTCAGGACAAACCAGGTAAAAAAACACAAACTAAAACCAGAGATAAGCCCCAAATCCAGGAGCCAGCAGAGCAAAGCTACCCACAGTAGTATAGTCAAAGGCACAGTCCGATGTTCAATCAGTAAAAACTTGCCAAGACTGGTTAATCACGAGATTAACTTATTCGAAAATAACCACAAGTACTTTCACATCTGTCAGTTCAGAGACTTTATCAAGACTGATGGGTAGCTTTGCCCTGCTGGCTCCTGAATTCGGGGCTTATATCTAGTTTTTCTCTGAGACTTCAAAAACATAATTTCAGTGATGGATTATGGAGTGATATCACATACATCTGGTGATCTAACGTCTGGTTCCCATGCTACCACCTTTCCTCACAACTGATGCAGAATCTTGCACATACTTGTCAATAATACACACATAGAGCTTTGGTAAGATGTGTTGGAGCTTCTGGAAGTCATTAAACAATAAAACACTTCCACTCTTCCTAAAGGAGCTAATAATTCTCTGGCACAGGCATTTTGTCTCTTGCTGCAGTCAGAAGTGTAAGGTGCAAACTTTATGGTCTAAATTAAGTAATTTAATTTCTTACTATTTTTCAAAGTTAGCTGGAGTGAGATTATCCTCTTCTCTTCCATTATCCTCTGTTAATATAAACACATTTCCTCAGTTACCATAGTACAGTCTAATATAAATGTATGTTTCTTTTCTGTACAGCAGGACACACAATTGATATATTTTTAACACAAGCAACTTTACAAATACATTTTCAACACAAGCATCTGTACAAAT
The DNA here is from genome assembly GCF_019279795.1 of Protopterus annectens. Classification (NCBI taxonomy): domain Eukaryota; kingdom Metazoa; phylum Chordata; order Ceratodontiformes; family Protopteridae; genus Protopterus; species Protopterus annectens. The sequence continues at coordinate 420,344,205 of NC_056727.1, read as the reverse complement.
CAGTTTGATGGACACATGGCATAAAATTCTTTACAAAATTCCAGCTAGATGTGCTGGCATATCTTACATCTCCACTGCTCTACTTCTCCTGGCATAGCTGGCAATACCTCACATTGTCACATCTTGTAAAATGTTTTTGTGTTACTTCATTGTGTAATTTTTGACATGTACTCAGCTGTATGTTGTCTCATTTAAGATGTATTGTAGTTAGTACTTTATGATATAAACAATTTATAATATTCTTTTATGTAACATGCAAATATGCACCAGGATTCAATAAAGTCCATGTAGGCTCCATGTAATGAATAAGGTCATAGATTAGTACAAGGCTAATTGGCCTTGTGGGCCATTTTAAGCCTAGCCAATTACCCCATGTAAGAATCAAACCCTGCACCTTGTGTCTGTAAGGTAAACACCTTACCCATTAAACCAACTGCTCAACAGATGTAGAACCTACATGAAATGTATCTGCGGACATAGCCAAAATCTTCCATCAGCAGCACACCATGTATATTAATTGTGGTGCTTGCCTAAGGGAGGTCAGAACAACATGGTTATTGAATCCATGTAAGACCGATGGTACACCCACATACCTTTCAGCCCATTAACCTGACTGAAAGGCATATAAGACAATTTATTTCACTAATTTGGATTTATTTTAATTTTTTTGTATTTTACTTTTATGTGCTTGTTTGCATGATGTACTGCTTTATTTAGCCATGGTTAGCTCTGTGCACCCATACATCAGACATGTGCCAGACATTTAAAAATAGAAACCGGTTGCTTTCAATTTCAAATTTTTTTATATGCTTGTTTGCACAATGCGTGCATTATTTATCTATGCACACTCATGCATTAGACATCAGCTACACATCTAAAAATAGAAATTGGATGCATTTAATTATTGTAAGCCCATGCAGTGAAGCTGTGCTACTCTTTGGTTGCACCTTCATAATACATCTGAAGGTACATGAGCTCCCTTCACTATTCCAGTGGCTAGATAAGTTGAGTCATGACCTACAGTGCAGTAGGTCCTGGGTAGTAATACCTTTTACATATACTCCTGTGAAACTGTGTCAGGTCACTGAAATATTGGTTTACTTTAAATTCAATTATTGTTAAATTTACAAAAGTTGCATGATGCTAAGCATCATTTAAATATGGTCAAGGATCTTTTCCTGTTTGTGCATTGCTAAACTTTATTTACACATGGGTTGTGCGAGTCTGCATTATGCTAAGTGACACGTCATGTTTTTGAAATTTACAGTATAGTGTGCAATGGTGGGAATGCATCCATTTTAAAGGGCAATAGGCAGGAATCCACAGTATTCCTTGGAACCTGATCTTGAGTGTGGATATGGCTGCTACTGTGGGGGGGAAATGTGCACTTTAGGGCACAACATTGAGGTGTGCAGGTGTCTAGGGTTTTCATGGGAATCCTGGTACAGTACTATGGACCCCGGCTGCTGTAGGTCAACTATCCGAATACAAGTATGAGGCCTGGGGATAGTTTGGCCAGGGACCTGACCAGTGCAACTGACATCCTCCACACTGGTGAACAGTGTTGTCACCATTATGATGACCTCTATTGATGGAAGAGAGGTACTTTGGATGACTGGATCCAAGATGCAAGATGATCTGTAAGTATGTTTTCTATTAATTTATAAGTATACAAGCTGAATATGTGCCAAACTTGTATGCATAATAGTTTTCCTCTTTTTCTACAGCTGCAGAAGAGAAGCCTTACAACATGCGGTCCCGGTCCCATGCAAGTTATTTAGCTAAGATGAGGCATATGTGCATGGGATATAAGGAAATCAGTAAAGTAATAAACAAATGCATACATTATTAATAAAATAAAATAACAGTTATGTATGAAATACCAGGGACATCACAGACTTTCATTAAAGTGTCACTGCATTTCTGAACTGGTAAAGCAAGTCAAAGTAAGTAAACATGCAATACTGTGTAGCATAGCTTCCAACCATTAGTTACTGTTGTGGAATACCTAGATTAAGAGACAATATTGTCTTCTGCTCGTTATTTGAAATATGCTGTAGATTGCAGTCAATAACTGAGTAGGGTAAACATGAAAGTTAACAAAAGTCACAGACAACTATCTATGTGTGTAAATGCAAGAGTTGAAACAACATGAGTCAATAAAGTGTAAAAGGAGACGGTGCTCTGATCATTTATTTTTTCACATCAAATGTTCAGTATTATTGTAGTCACTGCTTGTGGGTTCTAATCCCACATACCAGCCAACTTAGAAATTGTACAGTTTTCAATACTGTTTTAGCATTTCATTAATAAAATGCAATCATGCTTGCATGTGAAGTCCACACCCATAGACCTGTGCCATGACTGACCAGATGACAAGTGTAATTAATCAGTGTACATGGACTTACCTCTCAGCTGTAACAATTTTTGCAGAATGTAGGGAATATTGCCCCATATGAATGGTCTGTTTGGTACATGATGTTGTTTTACTGGTCAGTCTCTGCCACATTGCTCTGGATCAATGTCAGAAAAAATTGTCAGTCCTCTGAACTGCAGATATTAGACATCTCTCAAAATGCAATTTAATGGCAAATCTGTTATCAGGACACTTGTTACTATTGCAAGAGCACACTATGTAAGAATGTTCCCTGCTGTTGTGCCTTTGTACCATCATTATGAATGGCTTGGTCCATAATGCCTCATGCTAAGAGGTTGAGAGATACATACAAAGAGCATCACATATACTATATAAGCAACATTGAATGATTGCTATATGCAATATGATCTGAACTATAGTGTGATAAATGTCATAGCAATCAGTGGTCTCACAAGTAAAGTCTAACATATCTAAAAGTATGTAGTTGTAGTATGTTTAGTTATATTATCTGTGAAGTTACTAATGTTCTTATTTCTGCTCTCACCCCAACCCTCCTCTTCCTTTATTTATTTAAGCAATTATATTTACTATTAACATCTGCAAGCATATTATTTGTTATTACCTCATATGTTGGCCTTATGTATAATTTAATATTGCTTTGTTGTAAAATAAACTTTTGTTTACATTATTTATTGTTGTGTTCCTCATATTATTTTCAGTTTGTTTCCATGACTCACTATTGTTTTCTCTTGTGTTATCAACTGCGTTTGTTTGGGTTATGTTTATTTTTCTTTTATGTTCCTATTTTATTTACCATAGCACAACAAGGTAGGCCAGTTTCTGCTGATCCATCTTCCTTGGCTCCCCCAGAAGAGGCACCATGGCCAAGCAAGTCTGGGCTGTAGTCTGGTGACACCCTCTCTGCTGCAATTGCACTACCTTCTCCATCAGGTAGTTTCATCCCACAGGCTGGGAGTGTGCTGCCCTCTGGCAGTGGAGGCAGAGGAGATTCTTTTGTTACCCATGATAAAATGCTAGGCATGGTGCCTAAGTTTGTGCATCCAACTGTTGGTCCACACCTACACCGGATGGGGAGCATGCTGCCCATCCTGGTGGGGCATTCACTCCCCATGCACTGGCATTGGCCACTGCCTCCACAGGGCCAGTCATAGTGCAGTGCTGGCAGTCCCATGGGTAAGGACTTGAGTCACACTGCTACCGTGTCTTATGTCCATGGGACCAGGATCCCCAAACCCCCTCCCCAACCAAGGTGTTCATCCCACCTCTTGTGTCCCTCACCAACTTTGTCTCCTGACTTGTATGTCTTGTCTGTCTGCAAATGCTTCCTCACCTTCCCAACTTACCTTCCTCACACATACCTGTGTCCCTTTCCCAATATTCCACTCTCTCCTTAAAAAAATAAATAAATAAAGCACCTTCCCCCCCAAAAAAAAATAACATAGATAGCTCTCCATTTCGCAGACGTGTCCACTGGATACACTTAATTTGGTCAAATTTACTTGACAACGCTCTTATGTTGTCATCACCCCTCTCTCTGGGGGTGGCAGTCCAAATTCAGCTAAAAATATTTGCAAGTGCACAGTTGTTGCTTTTGAAGAAATGGATAGATATGCTTTTCTCCTATACCCTTCTTATACATCCCTACCTGCCTTTCACTTTGTTTTTCCCCCTGCTTGCGTACCATTTCACCACTGTCCTATCTCCCCAGTGTTCTTTTCTTTAAAGAATAATTGCGCGATGCTGCAGCATTGCTAAGCTATGCTAAGTGGCAGTGTATTACTACATGCATTTAATAACCATGTTCAAAACATACACCTACACCGTATTTTGAGTTCAGCACCATCCCACTCGATCAAGAGTACACCAACCTGTCAAGCCACACAGCCAGTTAATTAGCTCAGGTGTTTTAAGCAAAACATAGTAACTGTCATTTTCTTTTCATTAAGTGTGTTTACAAGATGCTGCTCATAGTGCTGCAAATCTGATAAAAGATTATTGGAAAGGTAGGAATTTAAATGGGAATCTGGTAGAGAAATAAATCACTATAAAGCCATACACATAGTAAGAGGTGTAAGTGAGGTATGTAAGAGCAGTTCACTGTGCAATAATATGTACAACATGTAAAAATACACCTGTTTTATCACTGATGCTGTAACTCAATCTGTTAAATCTGTTTGTTCTCTGGCAAATCACCAGGATAATCTGAGAATTGAGATAACTAAATAATGGCATACATTTGAGTTTCTGACTTCAAATCCTTCAGAAAATGTATGCTAAAACAAATCCTTTTACTCTAGCAACTCTCTAAGTTTATAAGACAAATATTTAAAATATGTCCCTTTTTTGGGGCTTTTGTCTCCCCATTTTGTGGGACTTTGTCCAGATTTCTTGCACTAAGAGGCAGAGAGGTATGGGTGTAGATTAAGGTAACTTATGGGCAGAGAAAAGGGCTCAGTTCAGATATTTGTGGAACTCTGGCATTTAATGTACTAATGTCAGGGAGAAGGCCATTAGCAACTACTTGAAGGGATCTATTGTTTAGATAATTTGAAAACCAAGAAACGGTATCAACACCAAAGCCGATTCTTACAAGTTTGTTGCATAACAGGTCATGATTCACTGTCTCAAAGTCCCTAGTCATGTCAGTGAAAACACTTTTAAATATACATTCTGAAAATATCTGTGTAAATACACAGACATAGACACACACACACACACACACACACACACACACACATATATATATATATATATATATATATATATATATATATATATATATATATATATATATATATATATATATATATATATATATATATAAATACACACACACACAGACACACACACACACACACACACACACACACACACACACACACACACACACACACACACATATATATATATATATATATATATATATATATATGAGTCTACTTTGATTCACGGAAAACTCATTTCACTGAATTTCAAAACACTCACACCAAATCGCTGAAAGCTCAAATCAATGAAAACTCATTTCACTGAATCACATTTCACTGAATGCAAGTACTGTTGGGCAAATAAAATGTATATTCGCTTTTCCCCACTGTAGTATGATCCTAGAGTTAGTAAATATAGTTAGGCGTAGCTTCCCGCCTACTTTTGGCTTTATATTGTTAGCTTTCAGTGAAATGTGATTCATAAATATAAGTTAAGTAGGTGGGGGGTTATGACCCCACACCCCCCCCCAATGTGGGGGACTCTGCTCCCCACATGTCTACTTCGTTTTTACAAAGTTTTGGTAATTCAAAACCCACTTGGTCGAGACCAGTTGTTCAAGTACTAAAACTTTGAAAATGAAATATGGAGATCACAATACAGTGCGGAATGGGAATATTCCCTTTTCCTCAATGTAGTACTGTAGTGCCATCTCAGAGTTGGTATATTTAAGTAGGGGCTGTAAGGGGCACAACCTCCCACATAGGGGGTGGAGGGAGGTTTGCCCCCCGCAAAACATGTTTTCTGTTTTTTTTTAGTCAGCTGATCCGGCAATTAGGCTTCAGCGAAAGTGCACTTTTGTTGAAATGCACTTTCGCTGAAGTGGGCATCTACTTTGCTTGTTTAATGTAACGTATTTTCGAACAAACAAAGTAGATCCCCCTCACACCCCCCCCCAACTATATATACTAACTCCAGGATCACACTCCAGTGGAGAAAGGGGCATGTCTGTTTTATTTGCTCAACAGTACTTACATTCAGTGAAATGTGATTCACTGAATTGAGTTTTTAGTGACTTGGGCTTTCAGCGATTTTTTTTAGGGTGAATTGAAATTCAGTGAAATGAGTTTTCAGTGAATCAAAGTACACCCATACATATATATATATATATATATATATATATATATATATATATATATATATATATATATATATATATATATATATAAATATATATATATATATATATATATATATATATATATATATATATACACAAACATATATATGCATATAGTCATAAATCTATATCTGTGCCTCTCTATCTATAGATCTATATATATATATATATATATATATATATATATATATATATATATATCTACATATATATATATATATATATATATATATATATATATATAGACAGATATATATGTGTATCTATATATATATATATATATATATATATATATATATATATATATATATAGATATATAGATATATATGTGTGTGTGTGTGTGTGTATATATATATATCTATAGAGAGAGAGAGAGAGATAAATATGTATGTCTAAAGTTAATCTGTATATATATATATATATATATATATATATATATATATCGATATAGATATATATATATATATATATATATATATATATATATATATATATATATATATATATATATACACACACACACACACACACATAGGGAGAGAGAGAGATACACATGTATGTGCACCTATCCTCATTGTCCTCTGTTTTATTGAAGTTGTTCATATGTACACCATGTAAACATACACAGATACTGTCAGGCATCTGAATGAGTATATACACAAAGGATGACTGTATTACAAAGCTTTGACATGGATATTTTACATATATGTGGTCTGGCTGTATAAATGAATCATTTGGCAAGCAACAGCATGTTTTTAAGCAGCATTTTTAAGAAGCTTTTATATGTGTGATTAAGGACATATTTGCCTTCATAGTATACTTGCAGGTATGTTTTACATAATCATTTTCATTTAGACCTACATCTATATATTATTTTCAAAACATGATTTTATTATAATAGTTATAGCAGAGATAGTTTACACAATACTTTGTGGGGGACAATAGGTTAATCATCTCCACTTCACTTCAGGTTGTTTTCTGGTTAATGGGTTCAAGTCCAGGTGTCACTTGTTGGCATACTGCACTGTGTAATATCTTATTGCCTGTATGTGTTCTTGTTTTGCACTGCAGATGATACTATCATATTCATATCAATGATACTATTATATTCACAGTGATAATGTTGGTGCTTTTTGAGAATATATACTGTATTACATCCAAGGTGCATGTTTTGTACTAACATGAATGGATACCCATATCCCTTTAGCTGTATGTATCTGTAATTCTAATGTTAAGTATATGTAGGTACAACCAACTTAAAAGCTGGGCCACACAGCAAAATGTGTAACCTATTCATGTCATTGTCAGCTATAAAACCCCCTCTGAATCAAGACACCCACTCTGCATATTTGGATCTACTTGAGTCTATCAAGATACATCCAAACAACATGGTTTTGGGTGACTTTATGTACCTATCCATTGAATGGGTAAATTATTTGAGCTCAAACTCATTTGCCCAATGTTTCTTTGATTTCATTAACTCCCATGGCCTGGACCAGCTGTTTGACACCTCTACAAAGGGTGCCAACATCCTGGATTGGGTGCACACCAGTATGGGGGAGCACTGTAGCACTTCCACTGTGAGGTCCTTCCTGGTGAGATCTGACCACAAATCAGTCTCATTCAAAGTAACTATCACACCTAACCCCACCCCAGCAGCATCTAAACTGAAACATTTCTCCAAAGCAGATTATAACCTCTTACAGGATGGTGTAAATAGCTTCACTGCACCTCCTCCCTCAGATGGAACTGGCAACTATGCCGAGCTCTACACTAAAGGTTTATACAAGCACCTGTATAACTGAAATGACTTGGCCATACCTAATATGACCAAAACTAGCTCCTAAATGAAGAACAAACCTGCCTGGTGGACAACTTCCATTAACAGGCTTTATTTTTTATTTTTTTATTTATTTTATTTTACATTTGTTGACCGGGCTAGTCCAACTGGATACATGTCCATTTTCAGTGGAGGCCCGGGGAGAAAAGCTCCAAGGTCATAGTTAGATTAACAAAAACATTGATGTTGATAAACAAGATAATCTGCTGGTTAATACATATACAATTATAAACCTATAACATATGAGTACAATTAAATACACTGATGCTTACAGACCAAATAAGAGAAAACAAGAATTATTAAATGATTTCACGAGGTACAGATTTGAACAGCCAGACAAGGAGGGCTAAAATAGAGTGTTCTTTGGTTTTTGGGTTAGGCGGAGGCTGAGAGAAGCCTAGGTACGACTGAGACAATAGATTATTAGTCTGGACTGGAGCAAGGGCATAACCATTTGGATTTCAAGTATGCTCTAAGATGTAATTTAAATTGGTGCTGAGAGGGCATAAGTCTTAGGTTGTTTGGTAGGGCGTTCCAGGATTTGCCAATGGAATTGGCATATAGTGCATCACCACCAGCATTGTTAGATTTAATGGTCCTTACTTGTAGACTTTTGGAAGACCTGAGGGAGTTTAGGTTGGAGTGGTAAGTATTTTGTACAGTGAGGGAGTTTTACTTGGATGGTTAATAATTTTAAAAGCCTCAGTTAGCTGGTTGAATTTGAGTAAATTGGGGAGTTCCAGCCATTCGAGAGACCTTAAATTTAGGCAGTGATGAGTGCGATAGGGCGTTCCTGTTATGAATCTGGCTATGTGATTATAGGTAGTTGTTAGTTTATTAAGTTCTTTCTTGTTTAGGAAGGAGAATATCGGGGAGGCATAAAGGAGAGTGGAGAGTAGGTGGATTCGGCAATAGTCAGTTTGGTGCGGAGTTAAGAAGGCCTTTATTCTATACATCGACCCAAGTTTTCTGTTAACCGATTTAATAGTTAAGTTTACATGCATATCAAATTTAAGTTTATAATCTATGGTCACCCCTAGTAGTTTGGTATTGGGTAGATAATGGTCCCATTGTTGGAGGACACATGGAAAGTAGAATTGTTGGTGTTGAAGGGTTCTATAGTTTGAGCAGTCACTGAGGTGGGGAAAAAGAGAAGTAATTTGGTTTTGGCAGGGTTAAGTAAGAGTTTAAGTTCCGAGAACCATTTTTCTACAGCAGAGAAGCAGTTTTGGGTTGTGGCTTGGAGTTTGGCAAGAGATTCATCAGAGCAGATCAGGGTGGAGTCATCTGCATATTGAATACAGGTGGCTTTGGGAATAATTGAGTGTAGGCCATTTATGAAAATGGAGAAAAGAAGGGGACCAAGGATAGATCCTTGGGGGACACCAATATTAGTAGGGAGTAGGTCTGATAGGCTGTTTTGCCACTGGACTGCCTGTTTTCTACTAGAGAGATAGGCATTAAACCAACTTATGGTTAGTTTACTAAGATGTAATGTTTCCAGTGCCTGAAGCAGAAGTTGGTGGTTGACCATATCAAGGCTTTGACAGGTCTAGAAAGAGCAGAGGATATTAGTTTATTATTGCGATTGTGGTTGACTGAGTCTACAAAGGAGAGAAGAGCTGTGGTTGTGCTGTGATGGGGGCGGAAGCCATGTTGGGTATTTGATAGGAGGTTGTGATGTATGAGGTAGGAAATGAGTTGTTTAAGGACACAGCGTTCCATAATTTTGGCTAAGGGAGACAGTATGGCTATGGGCCTATAGTTGGAGGTTTCTGTGGAGGGCCCTCCTTTGTGGAGGGGGATGATATAAGAGATTTTCCAGATAGAGGGAATAGATGCTTCAGAAATGGTTCGGTTGATCAAGATTGATACAGGGTAGGCTATGGCATCAGATGCTATTTGTAGGTATTTGGCCGAGCTGATCAGCCGCGCAGGGTGGTTGGTTTCAATTTTTCAAGAGGGTGCGAATGAAGGAGGTGGAGATGGGTTGTAGGTTAAAGGCCGCTTTGGGTTGTATTAATAATTGGGGTTGCCACTGAGGGAGGCGGAAGCTTGCTGGCAAGGGACTGGATGGTCTCAGTGAAAAGAATTAAAGGAGTTGGCTATTTCTGTTGGGTCATTGTCCATGAGTTTGTCGGGGTGGGGTAGAAGACTTACCAGGATGAAGTAAGCGGTTAAAACCAGCCCAGAATTTTTTGGGATTATACTGATGTATGTCTTGGAGGTGACAAAAATATTGTTTTTTATCAGATTTAATGGCTACTTTGGTTGAATTTCTTAGCTGGAGGAACTTGATGCGGTCTAGGGGGGTTTTTGTGGTTCTCCACTTATTCCAGGCCTGGTCTCTGATTCTAATTTTGGATTTAGTTTCTTGTGTTAGCCAGGGTGCTATACATTCCTTAGTTCTCATAAGTCGATTAGGAGCATGGGAATTGAGTATCTTGAGGAAAGTGTTATTAAAGTATGAAACACTTTCATCTAAGGATAGGGTTTTAGGATGTGCCAATTACAAGCTTTGAGATCAGCTAGGAATTTGTCAGGGACAAAATTTTTGCTATTCCTTACTAATCTAGTTATGGGGGGAGTCTTGTTTGAACATTTGTGTTTTATAATAAAGGTAGCAAGGTGGTCACTAAGGTCATTGGGAAGGGTCCCTGTGGTATAGTTATTTGGATTCCTATTAGTAAGAAACCAGTCAATAATACTCTCCTTTTGTTGTGCATGTCCAATTCTAGTGGGAGAAAGAATATTTTGGGAAAAACCATGTAAGTTAATGGGGAGAGGATTTGATTGGGCCGAGTAGAGAGACCAGTCTATATTAACATCTCCTAATATTATTGTTTCTTGTGGATAGTTATTAGCAAGCCAACTAAGGGTTTGTTCAAAATTTTCTACATTTTGCCCGTGGTAGGTAGGTTACTATGAGATTAATACTTTTTTGTCTGTTTAGGGATATCTTAAGAGCAATCAGTTCCAGGTTTGGAACTTTTGGGGGTTGCAGTGAATTCATTGTGATGCTCAAGGAGTTCTTGAACATCACAGCTATTCCACCACCCTTTCTGGTTGTACGATCAGCCCTGATGATGTTATATCCAGGAGAGATAATTTCCTCATCCTTGGTGCTTGGTTTGAGCCAAGTTTCTGATAAACACATTATGTCCGGGGAGTGGATATCAAGCATGGCATGCAAGCTATGTACTTTATTGTTAATGCTTCTAATATTGAGATGGAGCAAAAAGAGGGAGTCCGCAGGTCTGCTAGCTGCAAGGCGGAGGTTAGGGTCTGGGTCACTAAGAGGGCCTGGGTTGGGGTGGATGTCCCCGTCATTAGTGATGGATTTTTTCAAATATTCTAGTATTTTTTGTAGTCTAGTTAGTAGCTTAAGCTGTTCTCTTGATGAGGATACTTTGGGGTACCTAAGAATAAAGTGTGTACTTTTAGGGATAAGGTGGGTAGCGGAGTAGAGAGAGGGGGGGATAAGAGTAGTGGTATTTTGGGAATACAGGGAGGTCTGACCCTTAGGAAGGTAGATTCTAGTTAGGGCTTGTGTTTCATAGGCTGTTAAGAGATACGATAAGATAAGGAGTAAAAGTACTAGGGGGAGGGTGGTAAATGAGGTTCTGTCCATGGTGAGGCTGATATCTCAGCGTCAATAGGGCTAGGGGCGATACCTAAGTCAGCAGGAAGCTGGAGGTAGTAGTAGGGTGAGATAAATGGAGAGAGTTAGGCAGGTGGGCGGGTTAGGTTTAGTGGTGGGGAGTGGTAGAGAGATGGGAGGGGAGTGGACAGTTCTGATTGGGTAGTGGAAATGGGGATGGGCTTAATGACCAAATAAATGTAGAGGTAGTGGAAGAAATTGCTGTCTAAGAGTAAAATGGAGTGAACCCACCTAAACTGGAAACACTCCTTCCTCAGCTTAAACAAGCAAATAAGACTTCTTGCAAAGTCATCCAAAGCAAACTATGAGTCCAAACTAGCTTCCTCAACAAAGGCCAACTACAAGGCATTCTATAGTTACATCCATAACCTAAAAGGAAAGGCCCAGATTTGTGCAAAACTTGTAGTTAAAGATACCACATATACTGAGTCTGTGGACATAGCTTACCTGTTGGCCAATAGGTTCTGTGAAAACATCACTCTCCTGTCTCTGCACACGTACCCCATTACATCCCTTCCACCTGTCTACCTTGTATCTCTAAAGAGCAGGCAGTAAATGTCCTCTCTAAGGCCAAAAACACAATAACTATGGGATCTGATAACATCTCAGGCTGTGTCCTACATTGGCTCCAACATGATTTAGCAACATCATCGGGTACTCTTTTCAATCATAGTCTAAGCACCAGCTTCATACTAGCTGAATAGGAAACAGCCACTCTTATTCCTTTGCACAGAGATGGTGTTTCTACTGACCCTGGAAACTATAGACCTATTAGCCTGACTAGCCTTATCTGCAAGGCCATGGAGATAATCATCATGGACCTTATCAACAAAGATATAGGTAATCTCCAAACACTTGACCCTACTCAGTTTGGATTTGTCAAAGGGAGTTCATGCCTGTTAAACCTGGTGGACTTTTTTGAGACAGTCAACAAGGCCCTGGATGAAGGGAAATTTGTGCATACAGCCTACCTGGACTTACCCAATGCATTTGATACTACCTCCTACTCAGGCATCATTGACAAATCACCCAAATAGGCATCAATCCTTATATCATTAGATGGGTCACTAACTAGCTCACAGACAGAACTCATATAGTCAAAATAGGGGAATCCACCTCCAACAACAGACCTGTAACCAGTGGTGTTCCACAGGAATCAGTCCTGGGACCTGTACTGTTTGTAATATACAGTATTTCTTCGAAGCACAAGCTAAAACTACAGGTCTGTGGCTGACAAAGTTTGCTGATGACTGCAAACTGGGAGTGGTCATAGAATCTCCAAATTATGTCATCATCCTACAAAAGGGTCTTATACAAGGAAATGATTGCTGCCAAAGTCATGACCTTAAACACAATGCAAAAAAATGTATTATCATTCCATTCATTGAAAGCAATGTTCCTGCTAGCTACCACATCAATAACAATACATTCAGTGCACACTCAGTGGTGAGAGACCTGGGCACACAGGTTGGCAACAACCTTACCTTTGACCACCGTGTCTCCACAGTGGTAAGAAGGGCATTCTGTATTGCTTATCTAATAAGTAAGGGCATTGCCTCCTGAAAAAAAAGAAGTTATTACCTCCCTGCACTCTTCCCTCATCAGGCCAAAAGTGAGTACAACTCCCCTTTTCGTATGTACCTTTCTAAACACCTGCAGCAATTGGAGAAGATTCAAAGGTTCCTCAAAAGGAAAATTCAAAGTCTTCACCATCTGTCCCATGGGAATCATCTGAAATCACTGTCACTTTATTCTGTTTCATACAGACTACTCAGAGGTGATCTTTGCCTTGCATATAAGGCAGTGTCTGACCCTGCATTATTGGAAACACTTCATATTCAAAAGTCAAATGGTACACTGGTTACTCGCTCGAAAGACCTCATCCTGGTATGTGACATTAATAAAACCTGCTGGAGGGACAGATTTGTCTCCCAGAGGTTACCACACTTTTGGAACAGACTTCCACTTCATCTCAAACAGAGCACCTCATTGGCCCTTTTCAAATGCAATTTGGACTATTGGATGGGTGACCGTAAATTCATCCTGGGGATTCCAAGTGCATCCCTCTTGGACAGGGGCAATATGTGCTGATCATGAAATAAGGGTAAGAACTTGGCTAGGCTTGTAAGGGCCCTAGGGTCATTAGCCTAGTAACTTCCTATGATCCTATGATATTATAAGCCTCTTTTATGTGGCTCTCATATTGTCATTGCAGGCTGTAGTTCCAAGCTGATCTTTTGGAATCCAGAAATAAGTCTGTGTCCCTTATTTGAAGGAATGTTGGCATGAAACAGCTGCTGCTAATATACTTACATGACTAGATCGTATTTCCCTTTAATATCTTGGGTATATTAAGAAGAGATTAACCCTCTACTAGTGACTCTGATGTAAGAATGGACTGAAGGAATCAAAGGAGAGGCAGGCGAGAGGTGGGTGAGTTTTTGCCTCCTTTACAAAGGATGGTTTGATGATGGGACTCTTCTGTACAAGCAGCTGCTGATAGATCCCAGAGGTTTTATCTGTAACCTGTGGATGTATCATGGAAGTGAGGATTACAGGTATGATATGCATGGATGGGAATACATGAGTCTCCATAATGCTAATGCTCTTCAGGTGTTATGGTCTCTGGCATATCTTTTGACTCACCTGTAGCCTTTGAAGGTGGAAGTAGGTTTGCAGCTGGGATTTGAGGAGATGTGAACATGTAACCTGAAGCAAAAGCATTAGCAAAAAAAAAGGATAAATTAATTTCTTGCCTGTTGCCTACTTCCTGTGTGCAGTGAATTATTTTTAATTGCATCTTTATTTAATGGGAGTCACAGCCTTATTTTTCTGGTAGAGAACAAGACGTAACACACCTAATGCTTCATTATCATACTTTATATATATATATATATATATATATATATATATATATATATATGTATATATATATCTGTGTGTGTGTCTGCATGTGTGTGTGTGCATGTACACACATCTATATATATATATATATATATATATATATATATATATATATATATATATATATAGATATGTGTGTGTGTGTGTGTGTGTGTGTGTGTGTATATATATATATATATATATATATATATATATATATGAATATAGGTTTACCTGTGAATGTTCGATGGCAACATCTTCAAAACTGTTACCGCGAACTTCAAACCGCAAAATTCCAAAACAGCAAAAACCGAAGCCCTAAATTGGAAAATCTCACCCCCTTTTTGACCCATGGTAGTGCTTGTTTCAGCAGTGGAGCAATCGGAAATGCCAAAATTCGATACTTATTCAATATTTCAGGAAGTCAGCGCTTCGGTTTTCGCATAAACGGTTTGTGGATGTGCACATTCGATGAATATGCTTTCATACATTCAAAGGTAAACCATATGAATATATATATATATATATATATATATATATATATATATATGGGTCTACTACTGGAGATTGAAATTACACTATTTCGAAATCCAGTAGTAGATGCCCACTAACGCAAAAGTGCACTTCACTGAAAGTGCACTTTCGCAAACACCAGTTGAGCGAATGGTTATGGACCTTAGGGGTAGGGCTTGGGTTAAGGATAGTGGATAGCTAGTAGGGCTATCGACTAGTAGGGCTATCCACTATTCTTAACCCAAGCCCTAACCCTAACGTCCATGACTACCACACCACAGTGGAGGCAATTGTATATCCTCCATGGTGCAGTAGTCACGGACCTATGTCCTCCACTGTGGTGCTGTAGTCATGGACCTTAGGGTTAGGGCTTGGGTTAAGGATAGTGGATAGCCCTATCCACTATCCTTAATCCAAGCCCTAACCCTAAGGTCCATATATATATATGTGTGTGTATATATATATATATATATATATATATATATATATATATATATATATATATATATATATATATATATATATATATATATATATATATATATATATATATATATATATATATATATATATATATATATATATATATATATACACACACACACAACACACACACACACACACACACACACACACACACACACACACACACACACACACACACACACACACACACACACACACACAGTCTATAGTTTTAAATATGAGTCCATATCTCAGTTATAGCCAGGCATTTTAATTTATTGAACACTCAAATTGTAGACACCCATATGGTCGACAATTCATTTGATCAATAAATTAACATAAACCCAAACAACACCCACAAACAACATAAACAATCCCCAGGATTCACTAACCTTCCGTGTAAGACTAAGTTAGTCTTACACGGAAACTGCAGTCTAAGAGTCAGACGTCAGTGCACTATGCATATTCATGAGGGCGTGCTGCCCAACTCTAAGGATAACACGGAGCATGCACAAGTGTAGGGGGCGTGTCGGACTGCCGAGCAGTCCAAAAATCCACGCCCCTGCAAGTCTCTCAATTGGAAAATGTCAACTGACATGAGCGAGTCCGCTGAAATGTGTACATACCCAACTCTACACTCCCCTACATTATAAACCCCTGTACAATTATAAAATGTAAAACTTTTATTTTTTTTTTTTTAGTATTCCAAATATAGCTATATAGCTGCCCGCATTTGTGTGTGTTTGCGCGGGTTTGCCCATTGCTAAGCTACAGTTAGCAGTTTAGACATCGAAGAGGATAATAAGAAAGTTGTATGCAAAGTCAGCCAAATAGCAATAGCATAGTGGTAGAGCTTTTGCACAAACAGGAGGCATTCCTGGTTTGAGTCCCACCACTCCCCTTTCAATTTTCTGTTGGAAACCTGTAAATAAAAATAATTCCTGACATTTATCTTTTAAATTTTAGTAAAAAGCATTGAAACGACATATGTAGTAGTGAACAATATTTTATATATATATCTATATATATATATATATATATATATATATATATATATATATATATATATATATATATATATAAGAAAGTGAAATGGTTATGCATACTGATGAATGCATAAGTAACATATCTTAAGGAATGTGAAGCACTGCTAAGCAAAGTTTACCAGTATTAAGCACATTTAAGTATAATTGCTCATAGTTTAGCACTGCTTTAACTAGCGCAATGGCTTTGAGCATAGCTGCACATTGTACCAACTAGTGCAAACAAAACATGTTTGCACATAGCTGCGCATTGTGCTAACTAGCGCAATGTCGGGCAACGTCGGGCAATGTCGAGCAACGTAGAGCGCCATAGAGCAACGTAGAGCAACGTTGGGCAAAGTTGAGCAAAGTCGGCTAAACACAGCCACACCTCCTAGCCGGTCTGGCCAGTAGTAAAATAAAAAGCAATGACAGGCCTCAAACCCGGGACACTATGCACCATAATCACAGTATTAAACCACTAAGCCATGCCAGCTTTGCATATGCATGCATTTTCAACACGCACATACATATCAATGTAGGTTTACCCATTGCTAAGCAGGTGTGCTTTCAGCTGAGATTTTTCAAAACTGGCCAATCACAAATAAGTGCAAGAAATGAGGCATATTTAACCTCCATAGGTGGGAATACTTGCCGTAACTGGTTGTAGCTTCCATCTGCAGTCAGCATGGCCGGTGTTGGAGAGGGCTCTCGATTTCGAGCGCAACATTGGGGCATTGAGGAGTCAAAAGTAATGGTTTGGCTCCTTGTCCATAATCATGATAAGAGACTCCTGCAGGGCCAGTTCCAGGGCACTGAATACAAAGCAGAAGCCTGGAACCATCTAGCTCATGATTTCACCAGTGCCACAGGCATCCCTTGGACTGGTGAGCAGGTCAGACACCACTACTCTGGCCTGAAGAGATGCAAGGAGGACCGACTGAACCAGTGGATACAGGAGGCCCATGGGATGGAAAATGCCCCACTACTGAGTAGGTAGCCATGGAATGAAGTATGTAAGAATTGCTATTGTAGTCTATATATTATGGATAGGTATGTCTCAATATCACTTCATTTACTTCACAGCTGCAGGTGTCCGTGCTGTGAATCAGCAAGCCTATGCAGATAGGCTGCTAAGGCTGCGCCACCAGGTAGGTTAGTAATTATTCTGCATGTATTGTTATATAAAATAAGTGAGAGAGCCTGAAAAAGAGTGTTGTAACCCATTAATAAAGGTATAATAATTCTTGAATAAGTCTTCTGCATGCTTTGATATATCAAATAAATGAGAGAGCTACTAGAAAAGTGTGTAATGTAATTAATAAAGGTATAATTCTTGGAGTGTGTCCCTGTCACTTTCTTCGATATGCTGTTGTACCCTTGCATTATAGAAATAGTACTGTTGTATTAAGCGCAGTCGACCCACACATGGGTAGACCCTTATAAAGTGGATGAAGGGAGTGCCAGTAGCTGTTAAGCATATATACAGTCCTCAACTGTCGGTTAATGGCCGGCATGTACAGGCTAATCTGGCACATGAATAGCTTATTATTGTGTTACCCAGAAATGTCAGTGTGCTGCTAGAAATGTAGGGGGCTGTTAAAATATAACTGATAATGTCACCTGAACACATCCAGATATGTAGATATATAAATATAAATACAATTTATAAATATGTAGCAGTAACATCTGCATCCTGGACAGTTTGTATGTCAGATACAGGTCAGGTATATAAAGAACTAGCAAAACCCATTTCACAATTTAACGGACATTGCCTAGTGTAATAATACATGTAGGGGATATATACCTGCAGTCAGTAGGAATGTAGTGTAAACTATAAGTATATATAAGTTGTTAATGGAGGTATCTTTTTACACCCTACTGTATGTGCACAAACAATGCAATTCCACACCTCAATGGGTATGTCTAATCTCAAAACATTTGTTGGGACATACATCCTATTTGTTTATAAATATCTGCATTTACTTTGATGCATGTGCCCTGTTCATATACCACACTCTTGGTGGCCTGTTACCACCAATCAATCCTGCTTGCTGTTGGAATGTCCACTGTTGTTCTATATATGCATGTGTTATGCTTGCTGTTCAACTTTTGGAACTCTGGTGTGTTGGGTTAATGGGAATACTACTGCATGTTGTTACAACTAATTTGGAATGCTGTTGGCTGCTACCAACCCATATTGTCATTAAATCCTCTTAAACATAGAACGTATGGGAAGGCCGGTCCCAGCAGACCCACCTGTCCCACCTCAGCTGGCAAAGGCACCTGGCACCAGCAGGTCTGGTGCCCAGCCCGGGACCTGCTCCTCCATTGGCCCTGTGCCACCTTCGGGTGAAAGTGCTGCAGGGGATGGGGCTTGTCCCTCCTGTGCAAGTGTGGCTGGAGGAGGGCCACCTATCACCCTCTGAACGGTCCAGGCTGTGGTGCGTAGGGAGATCGAGCGTTCAGTCGCTGATCCTCTACACCAGCTTGCGGAATGAGTGGTGTGACTCATGGGTTAGCCTGCCCCTCCTAAGCAGCCCCCAGCACAGCCACCCTCTGGGCTGTGAAGGTGCAGTGGTGTCTGCCCATGGGTGGGGATCTCAGTTCCACTGTTGCCATCTGTGGGCTCATGGGCTTGCGATTTGCAAACATCCTTCCCCATCAATGGTGTTCACCCACCACATGTGTCATATTCTGCCCCTGTATGCGTCTTGTTTGTCTTGTCTGTTTACCTCCCTAACCTACCTCCCCAAATATACCTACTTCCCCTACCCCACATTCCATTCTCAGCTAAAAAAAAAAGGGCAATCTGCTCTCAAAAATCAATTACGCCCCATACATGGCTGTCCATTTTGCACGCATGTCCGCTGAACACATAAACTTATATTTAATTGACAGTACAACATACTTTGTTGACCTCACCCCTCTCTCAGGAGTGGAAGGTTTCATATTTCCCTCCAAATTTATTGCATATGCACAGCTGTTGCTGTTAAAGAAATGGGCAGCTATGGACCTTCCCTACACCCGTCCTGCACATCCCAAGATGTTTTCCCTACTGTCTTTCCCTCTTTGTGCCCCTTTTTCACCACTTTCCTATCTCCCCATTTTCTTTTCTTTAAAAGAAATGAGCGCGGGGGTTAGCAGGAGTAAGAACTTTTAAGCAGTAGTTAGCGGGTTTGCACGAGTGTGCGCTTGTGTGCACTTAGCTAAGTATTGCTAAGCTTTGTGCAAACCCGTGCAAACCCGCTTACAGCTGCTTAAAAGTGCCTCAGTCACCCTGCATGTGAGGCCCCTTGTTCTGCTCAGTAGCAAAATAAAACACCTCTGTCAGTCTCGAACCTCGTACCTTGGTCACACTAGAAAGCATGAAATACCATTAAGCCACAGCAGATTGCTGCTGAAATAGATATATCATGCATCAGAATGAGTGAATGTAAAGGAAAGATAGGAATGCCATAACACAAAACCTGTTCTGTGGAACTTTACCAGCAGTTGTTGTGGAATTGCATTACATGACTGTGATAAGAGAACCAGCCATTCTAGCAGTAAATAATGTTACAGCAGCACTTTACAACCCCCACACAGTATCATAGCAAGACAATCCCCACCCAAATGTACAATATACCTGTGTGTTCAGGGTCCACCAAGGATGTAGGTAGGCATACTCAGTACTGGAATTGTCCAGTTTTCTTCAGCATCCTGTGCTAATGTCAGCAATAAAAAAGCACACACTGTGCAGACGTGAGTACATTAATATTCACAGTATAGCAGTTCACAAACAGTATGTGCCAAATGAATACATCTCAATAACTACTTATGTATGGCAGTTAATTGTATAAGTAGAAAAGAAACTACATACTCCCATGTATCTTGTGTTAGCATTTGTAGGGGTGAGTACAATTCTACACTGACAAATGTGTACTGGAAGTGGCAAAATTCAGGTCTGAGTACAATATTTAAATCATTGGCTACACCCCTAGCTTCATATATAAGAAGTATACCAACCTTCTGACTTAAACAATGGTGTCCACAGCAAACAAGCATGGGCCCCACTTTGGAATGCTGAAAGAGCTACGCCTACCTGACTTAGCAATTCATAGCATTGGGTTGCTATGACAGTGAGTATTGCAATTACCACACAGCAGGCTGCATGCAATTACCAAATGGTGGCCACCAACTGGTACAGAGGCCATCACATGCACATGTGCAGATACCTATAAAAGCAGGCTATACCTGCTGTTCACACATACAATCATTCCATTGCAGCTATTGAGAGAGAGAGAGAGAGAGAGAGAGAGAGAGAGAGAGAGAGACACACACCCACATCAACATCAACAGAAAAAAAATAAAATAAAAAAAGACACACGGAACTGAAAACTATAAACACATACAAATGAAAGGTATGCAACAGATATGTACTTACTGGCATGTAGTAGATGTTTTTGAAGAGTACTCTACATACTTTAAAACATCCATATGTGGCAGCAGTACGTATCTATGCACAGATGCCCTGCATAACTACTGCCATGGACAAATCAGTGTGTAGCCATGTGCAGTGGGACATAACTGTGACATGTGTAGCTCAGCATTAAATGTCAAACATCTGATCCATGTTATCTGTGTTCTGTACAGTAGTGTGTACAATGGCTGTTTGGGGAAGTAGCACATACAGCTATATAAACACGGATGTGACAGAGTAACACATGCATGATATTCATATTGACGTGTAGCTTAGCATTGGCAACTGTTGTACCAGGCTAGTATGCTAATATAGCATTTGCAGCTATATATACACCCTCTAATTTTACTGTGTGCTCACATGTGACACCTGTTCATGTTGCAGCAAGGCCCAACAGATAAGCCGTGAGGTCCAGGGACTTACAAAAGTGTGGACCTTGTGTGTGTATGGCACACACAAATGGAGAGATATTTCTGTGTCAGATATATTATCATCTGTACATGTGCATAGAACAAGGGACATACTGCAACTATTTGTGAAGGGTGGGCATATATATGTTGGTGAAGGTTGCTTTGTGCATATTTCTATGTAGGTTGAAGGGTGTGGCAAACAAGACAGCATACAGTGCTGGTATATGACATGTGGTGGTTAAACGCTGCGTGTATAATTTGTTAGGTTTGCAGTGTTGCATCCAGTGAGGCCTGCTAAAGCTACATGGGCTGAGAACACCTTCAATGCATTCCGCTCAAGACTGTGCAATATTATTACATAACTGTATACCTCACAACCTTCGCATAATTGATATTTCCACCATGAAAAGTGGACTGTATATGTGCCTATATGTATATCTATATGTACACCAATGGATGTTTATATGTATGTGTGTGTGTATATATATATATATATATATGTGTATATATATATATATATATATATATATATATATATATATATATAGAGAGAGAGAGAGAGAGAGAGAGACAGGGTCATATTCACTGTGACAGATGACTGGTGACAAAGCCATGGCCTCAAGCTCAATGTCGAAAATACATTGGCATCCCTTTTGGTAAAAACTCTGTACCCATGAACTACCACATAGGCAGTAGTTTACTTAACACCGAAAGTGTGATAAGAGACCATGGGACACAGGTGGCAGTAGTCTCCCCTTTGATAATCACAGTGCCACACTAGTCATGTAATCTGTCTATGTGGCACACCTCATCACAAAAGGTGTGTCATCCAGGGAAAAAGAGGTCAGTGTTCCCCTCTACTCATCACTCATAAAACCCATTATAGAGTACAATGCCCCTTTTGGTATGTACCTCACAAGAAATCTACAGCAACTGGAAAGGCCAAAGACATACCTCACAATGAGTATTACTGGCCTCAAACAGATGCCCTATGCAGACCGTCTCACAAAACCACAGCTAGACTGTGTCGCATATTGCCTACCCAGAGGTGACCTCTGCCTAACATACAAAGCTATGTCAAACCCAGAGCTGTTGGACATGATCCATGTAAACAGATCACAATCCCTACGAGCTACACGCTCTAGGGACCTAAACCTTGTCACCTCAATAAAGAGAACATGCTGGAGGGATAGATTCCTATCTCAGAGGCATCCCATACTCTGGAACAAACTACCTATCAATAGCAAACAAAGCTCCTCATTAGCAGTTGTAATGGATAATCCTGATGATTGGATGGGAGATAGGAAATACACCCCGGGAATCACCTCTGTGGCTCTGCTTGACAGGGGCACATGAAATTGAATTGCATGGGTGTCAAAGGCCAGGGTACTGTATGGATAGGCTTCTATAGGCCCTAGGGCCAATAGCCTATTACCTACCTGTGAACTGATACACACCCACATGTACTTGTTGCAATAATTGCTATGTGAGGGTGACTGAGTGTGATGGTGAATGTGTTGGTGAATGTGTCAAAGTTGTGTATATGTGTGATAGCTTAGTGGGAAACTGTTTCTGTCATGGTATTTTGTATCCTAGCTATGATCCCAGCAAAAGATGTGTATGCTATTGCTAGGCAGAAAAAGCAGTATGACATACGGTCTGACATAGTCCCTTGGTGTTGACTGGGGTGTGCCATTGTAGGCTAAAGCAGTACATGTATGCTTATTGATTGGTACGGCTGGTGAATCCAAATCCTGTATGAACTGTAGTACTACCTGAAGCTGTAGGCCTAAACAGCACAGTATGTTGTATGTCCACATTGCTTGGAACCACTGTTTTGTTTGTTCCCTGTAGTCGTCACAGATTACATACCTCAGGCATAAGGTTTTGTAAGTACTGACACACAGTACTGTATGGCACACAGGTAAAGCTCATCTGGGTTACCATACCTTTGTGTCTTGTATGTATGTCTGATGTGTGTGTGGGTATGCCTGTAACATGCCCTCAGTCATATAGGTGTTACAGGATATAAGTGCGTATCTAACAACATGTATAGTCTATTACAGCAGTATGCCACCTATATTCATGAATGTGCACATATGTTAGGCAGGGGGTTGCCATCAACAACTAGTGTGGTATACTGGTAATACTGTAACTGGACTTTACAATCATTGCAATGGATGACATATTTCTTTATGCATTAGCTTGATATATACCTTCTTTGGCTAGGTGGTGCATTGTGTTGCATACAGTGTGCCATGTACTGTTGTATATTCTTACATACTGGTTTCTCTTTGTTGCTGTGCAGAACATGGTTTAATATATAGAGCGTGCCAGGCACTGTCAGGCAGTTGTGGGTTGAGCACTGATATGTGGCATTGAAAGTGTGTATCCTCTGACAGCCAATAGGTTGCTATTTATGGCAGTTCAGTGATATCTGTACTTTAGAATGTTAAGTGTGCCACATGACTTGCTCACACATATTGTTTCATTGTCTTCCAGGGTCATGGCCCACTATCGCAACCCTACCTATAGTCCAGCTGAGGATGAAGTAATAACAACCAGTCTGGTTCAACACTACACCCTGCTTTTCTCAAGAACCAGCCAGGACCAGCATGAGCAGACTGCACTGTGGCAAGATGTTGTCCGTAGGGTAAATGACATAGGCATGCATAACCGGACATATGAGCAGGTACGCCATCACTGCAGTGATTTACTTAGACATGTCCGGCAGCGTGCGTCTGATGTCCGTAGACAACAGCTTGCCACAGGTGGTGGGGCAACCATCCATCCTCCCTCACCAGAGTGGAGGAGCTGCTCCTGAGCCTGGTGGCTCCTGGCCAACAACAACAACAGCACAAATGTATCATCATGGAGCCCGGAGCCACCCAGCAAGTTCACACAGAGCGTGCAGGTAACATGGCATATCTGTAGACTACTGTTACCTCGATTGGTAGATCATGCATATGTGAGATGTGTACTGTGTAGTTAGAAGATGTGGAGTATGTTGTTGTGCAATACTGATAATTTGGAACATAATCTGTAGGCCTGTGACTGTCAACAGTTGTACTACTGTAAGATTGCAAACCCACAGTAGCAATGCCACAGTTGTTGCCACTGACAAACTGTCTCATATCCTTGCAGGTCCCTCTGGTGTGACAGCAAGTTAACAGACCCATGCTGGTGAGTGTGTTCTACATTTAATATTGCAAATAAAATGTGCATGTCATAGGTGAGGTGTAGGCCATGTACACATGTAACACACCTACGCATAATGCATGCTGTGCATGTTTGCTGTGAGACTATGCACATCTCAGTAACGTGAGTAGCTGCCTCAAACACATGCAATACACAGAGCATCCCAAACAATTGTGACTACAATGTAGTGGACATTGGATAGGCAGAGTCGGTACACATGCACATAACATACACAACTTTGTCATATACAGCACACGTTAATATGCTACACATGGCATATTCAGACACCCGCTGTAAGGTCACACTCCAGTATCCCAAATGCCATCCACACAGCACACATAATATACCTGAGGGGGAAGAGGCCTATCATGGGGCGATGTGACACTCTTCAACACACAACACATTCATGTTAGGCAATGCTCCCTATTGGGCACCTTACAAACCCATGTAACAACTGGCTGTAAAATGGTGAATGTAGCCACGATACTGCAGTTCAGGTACAGCATGATAGTTGCGGGTCTGGCACACATTAGTAGCCTTGAGTGACCCATGATGTTGCATGATGATGGCTCATGGTACTACACCCCATCCAGTTACAGTAACCACAGTAGTATACATAGCATTCATTGCTATACACCTCAATGTTGTGTGTATGCAAACATATGCACCTATACACAATATGCATAGCAATCACCATTTGCACAAAGTGACACATATATGTCTTGTAATGCTATTGAGTGTATAGGCCACATGACACACATTGGGTATGTGTGATCTTTAATGTTGCAGTTGTGTTGTAGCATGCCATATCATGGCTGGCACTGGCATGTCCACAATATGTTCTACACTCACCATAACCACTGTACAATGGCTATGTTGAGCAATGGTATTCCATCAAGTATACATGCACCACTCATCCTGTGTGTATACATAGCATGCATGAGCTAAATCTGTGTCCACAATTATCTGCTAAAGACACAGACTCTCTAATCAGAAATGGATGTCTATGTGATAAACAGATACACATCCAGCCATGGTATGTATACCTGTGAGTGATGATGCACAGGACATTGAAGAGCTTTTAATACTTGCACAGCAGTGTTGTGTCCATGTACACAATGCGTTCTAGGGTGAGGCCAATCACTGAACAACAACACACATCCATCAAAGCCATGTATACTGTTATTAGCAAGGACTGTCAACACTGACACTGCATGCTGTTGAGCAACACACGTCCTGCATACTGACACGTGTGATATGACTGTTTGGCTTGAGATACTGTACCCCACCATCAACCGCTACTGAGTATGTTCTGGATTGCTGGTGGTGTGTGTGTGTGTGTGTGTGTGTGTGTGTGTGTGTGTGTGTGTGTGTGTGTGTGTGTGTGTGTGTGTGTGTGTCTGCTTTAGGAAGGAGTGTATTTGTGTGCATGTGTGCATGTGTGCATATTTGCATGTGTTCATGTGTGCATGTGTGCATGTGTTCCGACATCATGCACAGGTCGTACAGTGTGTTTCCTGTCTTCCTCTCACAGGTGCTGAGGTTGGGCTGGTTCACTGCAGCAGGGAACCTGATATCACTGACACAAATAGTGATAATGAGGATAGGTGTGTTGAGGCACAGGCATGTTTGCCAGGGTCTGTCGTTGGGCCACCAATCAACAGTACACAAGTGTCCACCCCATCCATGCACACAGTCATACTGCCAATACATCCATCACCAATGCCCTTAGCTGAGGGACAGTGTACAGTCGGCATTGGCCAGGACAGTGTGGTATCTATGGCACATGCATCCCGACATAGCAACCATACTCAGATGTCTGGAACAGTACCATATATGCAGATGTCCAGGGGTTCTCGTCAGAGCACTGCTGGTCATCATGCCCCTGGCAGACGTGCCACAGGTCTTACAAACTCACGCATGTTCCAGGCTTTCATGGAGGCACAGGCACGTATGGAACAGTACACCAGACAGTGACTAAGGGCACAAAGGGCACATAACATTGCTTTAAATGACAGTATCCATGACCTAGCTGGTGCCATCCGTAATTACTTAGGTCACTGATAGACGTTGGGGTGAGACATTAGATGTCCTCCACAATGTCATGTCCATGTGTCAGGACAGTGCGGGATGGTTGAGACATCGACATGGATGTATGCAAGCAACATCATCAGCTGGCAGTCACCACAGACGTCCTTCAAGTCACAGCCACTCTCGTAGTGCCAGTACCAGCCCCAGCAATGTTGGGGGTGGCCTGTCCATAGATTGTCCTAGAAGACCACGTGCACATGGCTCTGGCCAGTCCCAGCAGGGACCTGGGTCCAGTGTACATCTGTCATACTCTGAGGATAGTGCCCAGTCTGGCTTAGTACCTGATACTGTCAGTAGCACCCCTGCCAGGCAGAGGTACCATATCCGTGGCCAGAGACGGTGATCTGTAAAGCCTGGCAGGTACAGTCTGTGGCTGTCCCACAAATCCCCATATATGGCAGCCACATGGTGGAACTGTGTGCATGCAGACACACACACACACACACACACACACACACACACACACACACACACACACACACACACACACACACACACACACACATAAACCAGACACCTAGGGCTAACACATGCCCGCACACATTACATCAACATTGGCCCATAGCAGTACTCTTGGCCCTCACACACACACACACACACACACACACACACACACACACACACACACACACACACACACACATGCACACACGCACACACACACATACATGTCAATTGTATGGCTCAATATAGGCCTCTGGCAAACCAACAACACACCCTGTGCTTATGATGAAACCTGTGCCACCTCCTGTCATCTGTAACATTGATGCAGGAACAGGCTAACATGGTGCTGATGTACAGGGTGACTTTATAGCAGTATAGCAATGTTAGCATGTTGTCAGCAGTAAAGTGTAATGATATCCTTGAAGGTGTAGCTGAGCAGGCATGATGCATTAAAGCTATGATTGTCAATAAAGTATTGTTTACACCAGTGTTAATTCCAATAGTATATTCTCCACCCATGTGCCACTTGGCTGATGTGTGTAGTATTGGCAGCATGTGTTAGAGAGTGGACAGTACATGTGGGATGTGTGCAGCACAGATTTGCAGGTGTACATTTGTGAACATGGTGGAGGTGCACTGTCTGCATGTACGTGCATAGTGGACACATGGGCAGGGTGACATGCCCTGTATTACACAGTGCTAACAATCCATAGTTTCTATTGGTGGCCAGTATGTATTGTACTACACACATTTTGGAACTTGGGTACACATGTGTGTATGACATGGTTTGACACTGTGGTGTGGGTGATACTGTTACTATATGTCATTGGTTTGCATTCTGGTAGTATACAAAACCACAACAGCCTAACCATAAACAATTGTTAGATGATGTCTTGACAACTGACATGCAGATGTAGGACACACAGTAACATTTGGATCCTTCAGGTACTATACTATGCCAGTAACCAGTGGTATTCACCTGCACCCATTCCTGGGACCACTCCTGTTTGGCATATAGCTCTCTTAGGTACAAGCAAACACAGTAGAGATATGTCCGTCCACATCTGGAAATGCATACTGTGGCCTATAATGCATTCTCCAGTTGACACACACATCCTCCACAAGGGTATCATACAGACAGATACCTGTTGTCAAACCCATGCTGTAAAGCTATAAGCCAACTAAAGCATAGTCATACACTTTTACAAAACATAATATCCCCACAGTACCACATAGGTAGTAGCCCCCAACATGTTGAACAGGTACCGATGTGTACATCCAGTCAAGTGTTAAGTAATCTCTCTTTTGGTAATCACATTTCCAAAGGTATTTTGAAATCCCTTGGTGGATCACATAAGCAATAAGGGCTCTGCATGCATATCCACAAAGGTTGCTGTACAACTATTATTAATAGCCATCATTGACAGACTCTGCTGCATTTGAACAGGTCTGAAATATACCTCAGGCATAAACCCTCACTCACACTATTCAATAGAAACCGTAATGAGCGTGTGTGACATGGATGACCTAGGCCAGGGATCACTGCGGTGGCTGGGCTTGTTACAAGCATACAGATGTGACCTAAGGTCTGGTAAGCGGCAGCACACTCTGGCAAAGATAACAGATGTGTTCATGGAGAAAGCAGGGTTCCCACCTATGAAATAATTTAGGTCACATATACGTATATGTATTTGCCACACAGCTACCTGATGTGCAGTGCACATACTGTTGTCATACAGTAGTAAAAGCAAATCCCACAACACATTGACCAACAGTGTCTCACACACACACTCACCAAGTGCAGGATTCAAGCCCCTAACTAATTACTTTATGATAACAGAGTAGTACACATTAACACGACATGCTATACACATTACTGGAAGACTTGTTTTGCATAGGTATATTTGTAGCATGGTGAAATCATCAGACTTGACAAAGATAAGTATACCACTTTTAAGGTGTTTTAGTAGTCTCCAAAAAGTTTGCTCTTCTTCAAGGAGATCACACTTGTGAAGTGCAAGATTCAAACCCCTACCTAACTACTTTATGATACTAGAGGAGTACGCATTAACACGACACGCTACACACATTACTGGGAGTGCTCTTTTCAACAGGTATATTTGTAGCATGGTGACATCATCAGACTTGACAAAGATGAGTATACCACTTTTAAGGTGTTTTAGTAGTCTCCAAAAAGCTTGGTCCTCTCCAAGAAGATCACACACAAATACGCAGTTGTCAAGTGCAGGATTTAAACCCCTACTTAATGATACTAGAAAGGTTTGCATTAACACAATGCGGTATACACATTACTGGGAATTTGCTTTTCCACAGGTATATTTGTAGCATGGTGACATCATCAGACTTGACAAAGATGAGTATACCAATTTTAAGGTGTTTTAGTAGTCTCCAAAAAGGTTGCGCCTCTCCAAAGAGATCACACACAAACACTTGTCAAGTGTAGGATTCAAACCCCTACCTAACTACTTTATGATACCAGAAAAGTACACATTAATACGACATGCTATACACATTTCTGGGAGCTCTCCTTTCCACAGGTATATTTGTAGCATGGTGACATCATCAGACTTGACAAAGATGAGTATACCACTTTTAAGTTGTATTAGTAGTCTCCAAAAAGGTTGCTTCTCTCGAAGGAGAAAACACACAAACACACAGTTGTCAAGTGGAGGATTCAAACCCCGACCTAACTACTTTAGGATACTAGAAGAATACGCATTTACACAACACGCTATACACACTACTGCATGTCTTTCTTTCCACAGGTATATTTGTAGGATGGTGACATCATCAGACTAGACAAAGTGGGTTACATTAGGTGACATTAGGTGGGCTACATAGAAGGAATTTCTAAACACTTTGACCATGTGATCATCAAAGGAGAGTTTACTATCTACCTGGGTCCCCAGGGCCATAATTACTTTCTCCGTACATACTGCATTACCACCTATGTGGTAATTTGTGTGCACTTTATTTTATCCAAAGGGTATGACTATGCATTCTTTGGCATTCTGCTTGAGGGCATTGTTTTGACACCAGGTATCTGTCTCTGTAAGACCCTTCTGGAGGATGTCTGTGTCAGCCGTAGAGCCGATTATGGACCACAGTTAGCAGTCATCTGCAAACTTGTTCAGCCATACTCCTCCCGTGCTTGCCTGTACCTCTGAGCAGTATCTACAGAACAGCTGGGGTCCCAGGACCAAGAGCTGTGGGATGCCATTTGTGACTGGTTTAGAGTCGGAAATGGCACCCGCAACTCTGAACATGTGTGTTTAATCTGTGAGCCAGTTGGCCACCCATCCTGTGACATAGCTGTTAATGTTCAAGCTGGTAAGCTTGTTCGTGATGACAGAGTGGGGGATGGTGTCAAATGTCCTTAGTGAGGTCCAGGAGGGCTGTGTGGACTACTTTCACCTCCATCCATGTCCTTGGTAACTGTTTCAAATAAGTCAACTAGGTTTATCAGGCAGGATCTGCCTTTAACAAATCCAAGTTGGGTAGAGTCCAGTGTCTGGAGGTCCCCAATGTCTCTGTTTATGGGTTCCATGATAATTTGCTCCATAGCTTTGCAGACCAGGCTGAGTAGACCTATAGGGCAATGGTTTCCAGGTTCTGTTGTGGCACCCCCTTTTTGGAGCTGGATGACTGTTGGTGTAAGCCATTCTTTGGGTACATAGCCTGTAATAAGGTTGAGTCTGCACAGTTAATGTAGGTGAGGGTATCGTTCCTTTTGGGGCTGGTGTAAGACACAGCCTGGGACACCATCCAGTCCCATTGATGCTGTGTTCTTAGCTTTGGAGAGGGCTGTCTTTACCTGCATGTCCATGACGTCTGGGGCTCTGTATTCTTCTGGGATGGACACAGGCCCTTTTGGTGGTGATGGGGGGGGGGGGTTTGCACTGAACTTGTCTCCCAGGATGTGGGCAATCTAAGTTGGTTCAGTGTATTTCTTGCCATTTTTCAGTAGCTGACAGCATATTTGAAAGTTGCCACGGCTCCAGTGCGTATCCAGCATCCCCCACTAGGTGACCGTCAGGGATGTCCCCATTGGCAAATGTCTGGTACAGCTGTGTCAGATGCCAGATATGGGAATCATGGTATCTTCCAGGGCAGCCAGCACACACATTCAGTATTATGCCCTGGGCATCGCACATGACCTTGCAGTTGATGGAGGGGAAGCCCTTGTGGTTGATGTAGGCCCTACCCCACTCGCCGGCTGGTGCTTTGATGTGTATGTGCATGCAGTAAATTGCACCCACTACCTCAGGGTATTCCGCTATTTTCTGGAAGAGACGCATATTGCTGGCCAGTGCCTCACTGGAATTGGGGAAATATACATGATCACTGACATGTGCTGACATGGCATTCAGGAACTGGTGCAGTACCCTGGATGCTGATGCCTGTGAAAGTCCCATCATATCACCAGTTGGTCTCTGGAAGGTACCTGTTGCTAGTATTCTTAGGCCAACACATACCTTGGTTTCCACTGGGATGGGTTCCCCTCTGTTGGTTCTGTGTGTGAGGCGTGGCCTGCACAGCTCAACAATTTGCTGCAGGAGGTCTCTGTCCACTCTATAGCACTCCACTATCTCCAACTCATGTAGCCCCTGATAGGTTACCCTGGGTCTGGACACTCTTCTCTGTCTCCTCACTGTGGGTTGCTCAGCAGCATTCACAATGGCACCACCCTCAGCATCTTGCACATGTTGGCTTATAGTAGCAATGGCAGCCCCTAACGTTTTTTTGTCTGAGTTAAGCTTTTTAAGTTTACGCTCTTTGTATACTGCAGTGTTGCAGTGTTTTTGAGAAAAACATGGGGGAATGTTGTTTGCAGAGTTTTAAGTTCTGGGCTGGGCTGGGTTGGGCTAGTGTACTGCCTGTGTAATTGGCTGATTCTGATTTATTTCACCTGGTAGCTCGGCTAGTTCTCCTTGGTTAACTTCCTACTACTTCTTTTCCTTCCTTTTCCCTTTCTGTTTCCACAAGGGGCAGTGCCGCGTAAACAAGTGCAAAGACACGCACACGAGTGCACACTCACGCACACATGCTTACACAGGCTTAGATGGGTGCAAACGCACGCACACAGGTTTACAGGCACGCACACGTGTGCACACGGTGTAAGCATGTTTACAAGAAATTTCAGATATATCCACGGCGTACACCTTCGGTTTCTGGGTTTCAGCTAGGACAACTGTAGACACGCCTTTTGCAATCCTGAGCAACTCATGTCAAACACAAGCCACTCTGCTCCAGTAAGCTTACAGTCTTTCAGACATACCCCCTCATGATGTCACCTATCTTCTACTCTACTACTCCCCTACTCCTACACTTACACTCTAGGGACCTGGCTCACATGCCAGGGAAATTTGGGATTCACTATCCTTATCCTCATTTGCATAAATCCCTTAGAGCCACGCGCTCGAGGGACTTGAACCTCAGCACAGAAATAAATAGAACATGCTGGAGGGCCAGATTCATAACCCAGAGGCTCCCTTTGCTATGGAATAGAATTCCAATTCATGTTAGGCAGAGCACCTCACTGACTCTCTTCAAGAAGAATCTTGATGAGTTGATGGGGATCGTAGGTTTGTCCCGGGGATTACTTCCGTGTCACTATTAGACAGAGGCACAGTAAACTAAACTTTAAAAAGGGCACAGTATACTCAAATCAAGGGATGGCATAAGCCAAACACAATCGGGCTAGGCTTATAAATGCCCCAGGGCAGATAGCCTAGTATGAACCTATGAACCTATGAACCTATAGGATTGCCTACTAATGCTTGGTTACATCTCTCAAACTGAGCTTCCCCCTTTAGCAACCATTACTCAGTAGCCATGTTGTCTTCAGCCTGCCATTCGCCTGCATGGCAGAATAATCTTTTTATTAAACATGCCTAGTTTTGGCTATTTTTTAATTATTTTCTGGTTTTTAAAGCTCCGCACGTTTGCACGGCACTGCGCTATGCTTAAACATCGGAGATCGGGAAAAAAATATGATTTTTATTAATTTTCACCATATAAAAATGCCAATGGCCTTATATTTGGCCATTGGCATGCTTCCTCAACTGGACGCATCCTTTATTTGGAGCTGTCATAGCTCCGTTTTGCTATTTGCAGAACGGTACTCCTTTACCAACGGAGTACATTTCTGCAAATAACTCTACTCTTCCACGGACAGGTTAGTGTTTCCTGGATCGCAAATTTACCTCATTTGCATAGCTTTCAGCAGCAAATTTGGTAATTTGCATATCATAACACTGTCCGTGCAAGAGTACTTTTAGGAGCTCTCATGCACGCCCCTGCCGTCTATTGCTGAATCCCTCGGCAGACATATTGCCTGTCTGAAGTCTTACACTACTCTTAGACTCAGTGCAAGCCTTCCTGAATCCAGCCCAATGTCATTGCAGTGTGGCAAGTCCCCCTGTACCACTCATACCCCATGCTAATTATTTATATCAACTCTGAGATTGCACCATAGTGGGGAAAAGTGCAAATTCCTTGATCCTTACTGTACCATAATCTCAGTCAGAATAGTTTGATGAACCATGTTGTTGACCATATGGGTTTCAACAATTTTGACATTTGAAAAATAGACCCAAATCAGCAGCTATGTCCCTGAGATCACAACTTCTGTAGGTGCATGGATCCATGCTATTTGTCACTTATCTGTTGTTCAACATTTAGAATGTCAAACTGGAAAGATTACCAACATTCTTTCATGATAGAGCAAGAGAGAAGGTGACTGTTGCATTTTCCTTTCGATCTACAATGAGTTTATATGATAACAGATTTGGAATATGTGTGTGTGTGTGTGTGTGTGTGTGTGTGTGTGTGTGTGTGTGTGTGTGTGTGTGTGTGTGTGTGTGTGCGCATGCATGCACGTGCCGGGAGACATACTCAATGTACACACATCAGCACAGTTTTTTGGAGTGGGTGTGTAGAATCTGTCAGGCTCTAGCACCCATGTGATGAAAACTAAAATATAAGAAATAAAATAAAATAAAATAGCACATGCAAATGCCATGATTGAGACTGCATAGTAATTTGCAGCTTATCAGGTTTTTACATGCTTAGCATTTTTTACTTAATGGGTGAGAATTTCCCACTTAGCACAACCCAAAATGTAAGGGGAAAAGGTGCAAAATTCAGCCAACCTCATGGCTCTTTGATGCGCTTTTCTTTCATCCTTTACTCGGTGTTGTGCATGAGAGTGAAGGAGTTGTTTCAGTGACTTAAACAATTGCAATATTGCAGGTGGGGGAGCTGTAATGGCATTTTTACTTGAAGACTTTATCATGTTAACAAGGGCAAGGAGGCACTCTGAAGGATAGCTAAGGTCTAAATGCACATCTAAAATGTATATTTGTAATTTACATGATGAGTTACTTATTCTGAAAATGCATCATGTATGTATCAGTTTATTTAAGGATCATAAGATCATAGGAGACTACTAGGCTATTGACCTAGAGGTCATTACAAGCCTAGACATTTCATCCCAATGTAATATGATAGGTACTCTATTCAATACCTAGGATTGTATTTAGTAATGACTGCCCATATCCAGGAGGGTTGTGGGCACCATTCACGGTGGTGCCCCATCCACTTGTCCAGGTTCCTTTAGAACAGTGTCATAGAGGTGCTCTGCCTCACATGAAGTGGCAGACTATTCCAAAGATGTGGCAGTTGCCTGGAGACAAATCTGTCCCTCCAGCATGTCCTGTTCAAGTCACAGGCCATATTTTGGTCCCTGGAATGGGTAACTGCAGCCCTATTTGATTTATGGATGTGCAGCAGATTCATTAGGTTTGGGTTGGAGATTTCTTGCTCTGTAAGCCAGGCATAAGTCTCAGCTAAGAAATACAGAGTATAGTGATAGGACTTTAGTTAGTCTGTGTAAAGTATGTGCTGGAGTCCCTTGATCTTCTTTGTTAGAAACCTCTAAGGTCTCTCTAATTGCTGCAGGTGCTTTGTATGGTACATGCCAAAAGGGGCATTATACTCAATTATGGGCCTGATTAGTGACAAGTCTAGAGTGGTTTAAACCTCATTTGCTCAAGATGCAATGCCTTTGCTAATCAAATGTGCTATGTAGAAGGCCTTCCTTACTACAGTAGACACATGGTGGTCTAAGTTAAGAACACAGTCTACTTGTGAGCCCAGATTCCTTACCACTTTGTTGGTATATAGAGTATTGTTAATTTGATAGTGTGATGGGACATTGTTTTTACTGAAGGGAATGATGATGCTCTTCTTTGCATTCAGTTTGAGACTATGACTACGACACAAGATGTTGGTCTGTGTAAGACCCTCCTGAAGTATATTGACATCAATTGGAGATTCAATAATTGCACCAAGTTTGCAGTCGTTCACAAACTTGGTCAGCCACAGCCCCTTAGTTTTGGTCTGAACTTCTGAGTTGTATATACCGAACAGTAGGAGGCCCAGCACTGACCCTTATAGCTCTCGGCTGGTGACAGGTTTGCTGGTCAATATGGAGTCACCCACTTTGATAGTGTGTGACCAGTTCATGAGCCAGTTGGCAACCCATCTTACAACAATGGGGTTTACATTCAGTTTTAAGTTTATCAGTAATATCTGAGTGTGAGATTGTGTAAAAGCCGTTTGCCAATTCGAGATGTGCTGTGTGCACATATTTACCCTCGTTAATGGCCCTAGTCACATTTTCAATGAAATCTGCCAGGTTTAACAGGCATGATTTGCCCTTGATGAAGCTAAATTGGGTCAGATCCAGAGTTTGGAGGGCATCTATGTCTTTATTTATGAGGTCCATGAGGATACGTCCATGGCCTTACAGATGAGGCTGCTCAGACTTATGGGTCTTTAACTCCCAGGGTCTTTTACTAAGCCATCTTTGTGGAGGGGAATAACTGCTGCTGTTCTCCATTCCACAGGAACAAAGCCTTTGTATAGGCTATGATTGAATAGGGTATTTAATGGTGATGCTAGTTGTTTTAGTTTATTTAGCCTGGTATGTTGTTTGGTCCCACAGAGGCTGTGTTTTTTGCTTTAGACAAGGCTTTAATGACCTCCTCTTTGGATATTGGGGGGGGGGGGTGGTAGACAGCAAGGTTTGTGATATGTTTGGAGGGGATAGGGGAGTGAAATTTTCACCAAATCTATTTGCTATTAGGTTTTCTATGTCTGCAGGATCAGTGTGTGTAATACCATTAGTCCCTAGTTTGGCACATGCTTGAGTCCTACCTTTTAGATTACGTACGTAACTGTAAAAGGCCTTGTGGTTATCCTTGGATGTGATTGTTAGGTTTTTCACAAAGTAACCCTTAGAGGATTTGACATGTTGTCTTATTTACCTGTTGAGGCTGAGGAGACTGCTTTCTCATTGTTGGGGCCTTGCCTTAGTTTTCTTAGACAGCAACTTTATTGCATTTGTTGTAAAGTTTGTTGATGCTAGATGTCCACCAGGGTGGCTTCTTTTTACTTGGGGCTCTGGCTTTGATTCTCACTGGAATAGTCAAGTCTATGCACTTATACAAGTGATTGTGCAGGGCTTCATTGTAAGCTTTGGTGCAATTACCACTTCCAGCTGGGGGTGGGGCTTGGAATGCATTTATACCTTCCCCTAAGAGGGTATAGTTTACCTTGGTGAAGTTTTTTAGTCTGACATCGCCCTTTGTGAGTTCTGGTGTTAGTGCCATCTTAAAGGCAACTGATTTGTGGTCAGATTTAACTAATGTGTTCTGACAGTTTAAGACAATGGTCCCAATCACTGGGCTGCAGACTGTACCAGGCTGTGGATCATTTGGCACCAGGCCACACAGAAACTTTTAGTCAGGGAGTGAAACAAAAAAGTGAATGTGTGCATGTACAGTATGTGTGTGAACGTTTTTGTGTTTCTGTCTGCATGTGTGAGTGAATGCGTGCATGAAAGCAGAATGTATGTGTGTGTGAAAGCAGAAAAGACTGTATGTGTGTATGAGAGAGTGAACAGTGAGATCAAGCGAGCCTTTATTTTTAGACTCGCTAAGTGCAGACTATGTGTGTTTTTGTGTGTGTGTGTCTGTGTGTGTGTTTCTGTCTGCGTGTGTGAATGCATGCATGTAAGCAGAACAGAGTGTGTGTGTGTGTGTGTGTGTGTGTGTGTGTGTGTGTGTGTGTGTGTGTGTGTGTGTGTGTGTGTGTGTGTGTGTGTGTGTGTGTGTGTGTGTGTGCGTGCATGCGTTTGTGTGTGTGCTTGTGTGTGTCAATGTGTGAGAGACAGAGAGATAGTGAGAGAGCAAAGAGTGAGAGTGATCCCTGGCAGCAGCAGCATAAGTTATTACGAGGTTTCTGTACCTCTCGATTATACCTTTCAACCTCGCGTACAATAAATTTGGACAGAGCCACAAGTAATAGGGACAAATTTTAAATATTGCTCTTATAAACGTAGAAAGTTGCTAGATTCAGAAAAAGGTTTCCATTAAGCTTGCATACCTCTTGTCCATACCTCTCAGCCTCTCTCTCACAATAAATCTGGACAGAGCCACAGATAATAGAGACAGATTTTAAATATTTCTTTTATAAACTTATAAAGTTGCTAGATTCAGAAATACCCTATCAAGTGAAGCCATGTTTCTAATAAGCAAAATTGCTTGAGAAAAATACACCAATAGCGCCACAGTTAAGCACAGCCCTGAAATGATAGGTGTTCTGTTACATCATTTTCTCTGTAACTATAAAGTTCATTGTCTTAACATTACTGTTCCATTGGCAAGTATTTAATAGAGATGGATCTAAGCTGGACACAGCAAAGATCCTTGTCTTAAATGTACTATTCCATTGACCATGCTTTATGCTAACTAGACATATTTTCCTGTAAAATGTAAATATTTAATAAACCATTCCTAAAGAGAAAGCATAAATATTTAATGTATGCTGTTACCTGTAGTACACCATTTTAGTGGTTGGGAAATGTGTTAAGTGCAAATGACACTTCTGAAATAAATTCAGAGTACTGTTAATTATGCAAAAGCATACCTGTGGGTTGTTTCCATACAAACAAACTAGGGCTGTTTTACAACCAATGACTTATTTCCATTTTCGGTTTTCGTGCCCACAGCTACCTCACCAGCTTCAGAATTTTATTAATGTGCTTTATTTTAATACGTGATGCCTTGCAAGTTGGGTATGAACAGTCCCATTTACTCATAATAAAGGATGTTGTAAGGATTTGCGATTCCTAACCTGAATTTAGGAACGCAACATCTGCAGCTGTTTGCAGTGAGTGGTTACTGCTTCCAATAGCAGGTGCAGCTGCTGTAGCAGTGTACTACTTCTCATGTTATTTTATTTTTTCCTGATATTTATTTGTCTTACACGTGTACACACACTTTTTTGAAACAGGAAAGCTTTCATGCACTTTCCCAGTTTTCCGTTTTTTTTTTTTTTTTTTTTTTTTTAATTAATGTTTTGATGCCAGTTTTAATTTGGGTTTGACACTGGGTATTGAGAACTGAATAAATAAAGAAAAACTCATTGCCCCTAATTTATGATGATGTTGAAAAATGTATGCCACAACTTACATTTTAGAAGGTTAGAAGTCAGGTGGTGTACAGTAATGTTTTTGGGAAAGTGTGCAGTTGCTTTTATCATGTGGTGCTACTACCTTTTATTACTGTTGAGCGCATTTATTTATTATGTCAATTAGGGCTATAACTGTGATTGATATTGCTTTTTCTGCTTTAGGACATTATTTTATTTAAGATTTAATACAGAATATCATCGCACTAATGTGTATTTGTGTGCAGTATATACATCTATTTAGAATTAAGGATGTTTTCATCATGCATGTAATTACCATCCTGGCATGTGGTTGTCAGTGTTCCACTCAGTGAGCAGCAATGTGAAAGAGGCATGCCTTGGTCAGCTGTTTAAGGGAGTGGGCGGACAGCGATGTGGGTGTGGCTTGTTGGTGGGCAGCAGTATGGGAACTGTGACTACAAATCTGAAAATCCTGGCTGCACCCATGTGTGTGTGTGTGTGTGTGTGTGTGTGTGTGTGTGTGTGTGTGTGTGTGTGCCTGTGTGTGTATTTGTGTGTCTGTGTGTGTGTGTGTTTGTGTAAATCGATATATATATATATATATATATATATATATATATATCTATATATATATATATATATATATATATATATATATATATATATATATAGATAGATAGATATATATATATATATATATATATATATAAAAAGTAGTCAGTGTCACCACCACAACAAATGGCATAAAATAATACATTTAATAACATAAAATAAAATAAATACAGTAGACAAATGCTAAATACGAGTTGAGCACATTTGGGTCAATCCATAACCCTTCTTCACATCTGATGAACAACTATATCAAGAAATTATTTAAAATAAACAGGGAACCAATCAATAGTAAGATTTCAGTCTCTTCCCTCTCAGTGCTATTTTTAGTGGAATACATGCATTCAAACCACGGGGTGTGTCAGCCTGTAAATCTCCAATCCCATCACATTGCAGCCAGTTTCATATATAAAGTAAGTTCACCAATCCTTGAGCTTTCCTGAATGACTTGTAACACCATAAATAAAAAGTATGAGAATCATTGGTCAAAATATGCTTAGTGAGGGGATTCCTTATATCTTTTAATTTTACATCATTAATGTTGTTGTGTCTTTCGGCTTTTCCTGGTTAGGGGTCGCCACAGTGGAACGCCGGTCCGCTAATGATTGGCAGTTGATTTTTACGTTCCGAGTTGCCAGCCCTGATGCACAACCTTCAACGAAGGTACACCCATTCACACATGTCTTCACGCAGAAGACGCTCTAGCTGAGAGTCGAACCGGTCAGCGTCTTACTGTGAGGCGACAACGCTACCGCAGCACCACCACCGCAGATGCCAGAATTCTTTCCTTTAACTGTTGGTTTGTTTTGCCAATGTAGAAGCAATCACATGCCTGACAACAAGTAATGTATATAACATTTTTGCTCCTACAATCAGCATACCCATGTAGATTATATAATATTCCAGTTTGTGGATGTACACGTCTGTTGTTTCAAAATATATTTACAGCAGGTACAGGCTCTACATGAATAAATACTTGTCCTGTTTAAGAGTGGCTGCATAAATCTAGGTAATCTGTGTCAGAGTAGATGTTTAAGGTTCTTGTTAGTTCTGAAAGAAAAAAGATGGTCTTTCACCAACTATATGTTTAATGGTATCATCGCTTGTCAGGATCTTCCAATTATCTTTATTAATTTCACACACATGCTGTATATCACTACAGTACATGAGAACCATTCTCATATTGTTGTCTTCATGACAATCCTTTTTCTGATCCAAAGTAAAATCTATTGGTCTGTGAGAATAAAAAGGATTCCCTCGTGTAGACCATAAATCATGCACTTCATTAAAGCATCTCTGTATTTCTCTTTTGTCATAGCCCTTCTGCATAAGATCATTCTTTAAGCATTCACTGGCAGCTAGAAAATGCACACACACACACACACACACACACACACACACACACACACACACACACACACACACACACACAAACACACACACACACATGTGCGCGCATACGCAGACACACACACACACACACACACACACACACACACACACACACACACACACACACACACACACATACACACACACACACACACACACACACACACACACACACACACACACACACACACACACAGTTTTAGAGTATACATGGGGTACAGGGGGTGTATGTTTTTGTGTTTAATGATTTTCTGAATGCTCCTGCCAATGTACCAAGATTGTATAAGTTCAGGTGTTGACTAATTACATGTTATTTAAACAAGATATGTTTATTCATAATGATCTCACTCACACAACAGTGACAGTAAGAGAACTGTATGTTAGAGCCTCTAAAGCTTCAAGTAAGCCAAATGTTTGGCTTTTGTTTTAACCAAAGTGTGGATAAATGCTATTATTATTATTATCCAATTATCTCCACTCTCATGAACACTCATTACCC
This sequence comes from Protopterus annectens, assembly GCF_019279795.1. Classification (NCBI taxonomy): domain Eukaryota; kingdom Metazoa; phylum Chordata; order Ceratodontiformes; family Protopteridae; genus Protopterus; species Protopterus annectens. Next base: position 420,302,914 of record NC_056727.1, on the reverse strand, counting down.
ATTATGACCACAGACAGATAGCACTGGTCATCTAGTCAGAATACTGGTCATCTACTCAGAGTCCCTCTTATCGCTAACTCATCATGCAGGATGAGAACTCAACCAATCTGTGTTCAAGCTTTCCACCCACATTTACCCCGAGTGACCTTTAGTCAGTTATTGAATACAGACTGCTGATGTTTTATACATTAATCCAGAATGACTGGTCTAGAATCTTACATCATGTATATTGAGGATGAAAGGTTTTAACTCTATCTATTTAAAATCACACCCATAAGTAGTTATGAAATACAATACCATGTCTGGATGTTTTTAGAGACTGTTGTTCTTTTCCAGAAGCATTTCATGATTTGTGGAATAAAAGTCAACAATGATTCAAAAAAGTCTTCTGCAGTACCTTGCTCATATTCTAGAGGTCTGAAAAGAAGCTTTAAGCATTTGGACAGATTTTTCTTTGGTCATGTTCAGGACCTAAGTCATTATAACATATAAGAGAGTCCTCTAGTGCTGGCAACAGATACAGTGCATTTCATGGTAGTCTGTACTAGTAAAACACCATCATAAGACCCACCAGACTAATGGGCAAAATAAAATTTGCTTATTCATCCGTTGTTGACTGGGTTAGTGCCGCTAGACTAGTAGCCCCTTTTCAGAGGAGACTTAAGGTGGTATTTAAACTATCAGTGCATCAGGGAATTTCCCTTATTCTTGTCAATAAGTGCCATGTGGGACATTTACATCTAGCTAAGCTACTACCATATCAAGAAGATGCTGTATCTGTTTATTGACTGCTCCAAATGATGGTGAGGCCAACCTATGCTCTACTGCAGTGGCAGCAAACAATCTACTTGTAATGGGAAGAGAACCCACAGCCTTCTATATCAAAGGTGAGGTATGCTACCTGCTATGCCACTAAATATGTTCAGAAATGGTACTCTATTTCATAGTTATTTGTGGGTGTGATTTTAAGTGGGTAGTGGCCTTCTAAACCAAAGGAACCACAGCTAGTACACAGTGATCCCTCTAATGTGGCCAGAGTACTAGTTACAAGATGAAAAAAGAAAGAAAAGAAGGATAAGCTATGCAAAAGTGACGTATTTACCTGCTTTGAATTTAGGTAAAGCACTTATCTCTGCTGAACAGACAGCAACATTCCAGTTAAATTCTTTGATTAAGAATTCTGGAGAGATCCAAAATTGATGGGAGGACAAAGGATCATATCAGCCACAGTTTATAAACGTGGCTTTGATTCGCATAAGAAAAGATAGAACAACAGGTTTTGCATCATATGCATTTTCTGTATACTATGAGTTATGAAATTATGTCTGTCATTATTGACTAAATGTAATTATCAGTGATTTAGCAGCAGTTCATAACTTTTATAAGGGGCAGGGCAAATTTATAAAGCAAAATCAGAGCCAGTTCAGAGACATGGTCAGAAGGCAAAATTAAGTGCCCCTCTGTAGAATTAACAAATTTAAAAGCTATTTGATGGTTCAGGGTAGCACAATTTTTGTTTCTCAGTGTGGCAAAATGAAGTGCTAACAGATTTTAAAAGCTATTTAACCTTCTACCTCTGTTCTTTGCTGGTCAACACTTTCCACTGTTAGTCGTTAGCATGAGATCTGATCTTAACAGTACCTAAGTGCCAATAAGGTTTTGTTAAGCACCCCTGAGTGTCTTGAGATAGGGAAGCATGTCACAAGTTTACCTTTTTTATGATTTCAGAGCATAACTGTAGCATTCCATGCACTACAAATACATTTGTAGTAAAGTTTATTATACCTGGCATGAGTGTAAGAACATAGATGTCACACTGTAGTAAACAGCTATCTATAACGCTTTAGTAAACAACTGTTTATATGGAATGATAACTTTACTGCAGCTTCATCTTCACAAACATGCAAATTATTCCAAATGTTTAATTTCTAGCACTGATTTCTTGCGGCATTATTTATTTATGTATTTATTATTTATTTAGTTGCATTTGTTTACTGGGAGGTTTACTGGGCCAAGTTGAGCCCATTTTCACTAGATGCCTGGGGAGAAAAGCTCCAAAAACAAACAACATAATAAATCTACAGAATCAAAATACAGAAATCAAGCAGTGATGGTACAGAACATTACATTACAGAATAGGTGATACTATAAAATATACAATACTAGTTATACAGATGTTAGATTTTAAGTATCCAAGCCATACAAGAATAGAGATTGATGACATGGGATAATAGCAAATGTGTGAACAATGCAGCATTGCAGTTGTGCAGTACAGAGGTAAAGATGGAGAGCTGCAGATTAAACATTCTGACGGTAAGGTACAGCCTTAGAGCTACTGCTATATAGGCATCAAGAATGAATCGATGATATGGTAGTTAACTGATATAGTAGAATACGTGTGGCTGGGTGGCACATGTTGGACTTAGTAAGCTGGAATCACTGAATGCATATAGGAGGAGTCTGAGCCATAAGTGAAATGGTGAGGAAAAGTAGGAAAACTAGGGATATTGTTTTTTTTTTTGTTTTTTTTATAGTCAATGTTGGTACTTGTATATAGCCAATGGGAGAACAGGTATTACTTCAGTGAAGTCTTAAAACATTCAGAGTTGCTAGTAGACCTAATTGAAGGAGAGCGAGCATTCCATATTTCTGATATAGCATATGGTTAGCGCATTTGATTGATGGAAAGGTTAGGTTTTGCTACATTAAGAAGCATCTGATTGACTGATCACAGAGGTTTATTTGGGTGATACAGGGTGAACAGAGAGGAGAGAGCAGGACAACTAGAGGGCTTGTAGATTAGCTTATGAGCTGTGGTTAGTTGCAGGTCTGTTAGATGTTGGGGAAATTCTAGCCAATTTAGATGGAGTGATACGCAGTGTTGGGAGGAGTGTTTTGCACTGGTTACAAATTTTGCAATTTTATTGTAGCACGAGTCCAGCTTGGATTTAAGAGAAGATTGTATATTAATAAGGAGAGATGCACCATTGAGAAAGGATGGAAGTAGAAAGGAAGAGGCAAAGGATAGTCTTGCTGCATAGGGGAGGAAGTGTTTGTGCCTGTATAGGATGGCTAGTTTCTGATTTTTTTTAATGTTTTTGTAAATATGCCGGTCAAAAGTTAGGTGTTCACTAGGATGATCCCTAGACATTTGGTATATGGGACTACTTCAAGGGAAGTGTTGTTGAGTGAGTTGATAGTAAATAAATTTTTGGTGAGTGCTATTGTTTTTTGGGGGGGTGAATAACATTGAGTTTGATTTTATTAGCATTTAGAGCTAAATGGTTATTATACATCCAGGTTTCAGTGGATGTAAAGGCATTTTGGGTAAGTGTAAGCAGTTCTGAAGTAGACTTGACCATGCAGATGATGGTGGAGTCATTTGCATATTGGATGATATTAGCATGGGGTATGCTGGTATGGAAGTCATTAATGAAAATCCTGAAGAGCAGTGGACCTAGTATGGACCCTTGTGGGATGCCAGTATAGATGTTGAAAAAAGGAGAGAGGGATTGGTGCTATCTGGTTGCTTGTTGTCTATCTGTGAGGTAGTTTGAAAACCAGCCTAGGGTAAGGGGAGATGTGCCTAAATTGGAGAGTTTGGCCAGAAGAAGTGAGGGGGAAACAGTATTGAAAGCCTTGGAAAGGTCAAGAAATAGTGAAGAGATAAGGTATCTTGAGTCTCAAGCATGGTTGACTGTGTCCAGGAATGATATAAGAGCAGTGGTGGTGCTATGACTAGGCCTAAACCCATGTTGTGTTGAGGAGTGGAGGTTGTGGTGTAGTAGCTAGTTAAGTAGTTTGCTATGCATACATTTTTCCAGAAGTTTGGAGATAGGAGAGAGGATGGCAAGTGGATGGCAGTTAGACATATCATTATTGTTTCCACCTTTGTAGAGAGGAAGGATAAATACTTTTTTTCCAGATGGTGGGAATAAACGACTCTTGAATTGATCTGTTTAGCAGTATACTAATGGAGTCTGCTGATTTTTGGAGAAATTCTGGTGGTAAGTTATCTGGAGAATTTGGGCCATGTTTAAGTTTAAGCAGGAGATTTTTTATGGTGGATGTAGGTATGGGTACAAGAGAGAAATTTGGTCTTGTGGTAGCGGATGGGTCTGGGGGTAGTGGGTTGATAATTTGGAAGTTGGCAGTGAGGTTGACTATACTGTTTTTTAAAGAATGAGTTAAAAAGTGAGGCAGTTTCAGCTGGGGCCATGTCTGGATTGGGGTGGGTGGAATTATTGCTTTTGTCTGGGTATAATAGAGAATTTATTGAACCTCCAGAACATTTTAGGATTTTGCATATGATTGTTTTGCAGAGTAATGTAGTAGTCATGTTTGTTTTTGATGACAAGTCACTTTACTTGATTATGCAGTTGTTTGTATTGAGCAAAGTCTGCAGGGTTTTTATTTGGATGCCATAATTTCCAGGCTTTATCCCTAGCTGTCAAAAGTTATTTAGTGGATTTGGTAAGCCAACTGGCCTGTTGCTTTTCATTCTCCTGTGCTGGAGAGGAGTGAGATTGTCTAGTACATGGAGGAATGTTGAGTTAAAGAATTTAACAGCATCATTCAGTGATAGGACTTTAAGTGGATGCCAGTTGATATTTCACATGGTATTGTTAAAGGTAGTTGGGCAGAAGTAAGATAGGTCTCTGATATGCATATAGTGGTGTATATTAAGCAATGGAGTTGATTTACGAATTATGTATGCTGGTCATATCGCCCAACTGTGCAGATTTTCCCAGAATGTCCTGATTTTCCCCATATTTTTTGCACTGTTTTCCATAAAATATTAGAGAAGTGCATCCACACACAGCTCATAAATCATCTAGTTAAATACCAACTGCTTTCTCCCACTCAGCATGGCTTTAGGCCTGGACATAGCACCAACACTGCCCTCATCTCCTTCTTAGACACAGTAAATAGAGCCCATGACTCTGGCTCCTTAGTTTTAGCTCTCTTTCTTGATCTATCAAAGGCATTTGACACCATTTTTCATTCCCTGCTGCTCAGTAAATGCTCCATCCTCAGTCTATCTCCCCCCACCTTACAATGGTTTACAAACTACCTCATAAACCGGCAGCAATCCTCTAAATGGCAGAACTCTTCCTCCCCTTTCATTACTGCCAACACAGGTGCTCCCCAAGGATCAATTTTTGGTCCCCTCCTCTTTAGTATATTTGTCAACAACTTTCATCAAACCCTTACTCATAGTTCTGCCATCCGATATGCTGATGACTCATAGTTCTGTCATCTATTACGCTGACGATTCATATACCATCTCCTCAAAATTTCTCACCAAATTATAGCAATGTACCCAAGAAGCATTCACCTATACTGAGCATTGGATGTCCCAGAATCACTTCACCCTTAACCCCAATAAAACAAAACCTTTATTATTTGCATCCACAAAAACTACCCCCATTGACAAATCTCTTTTTACAATTACTTTGTGTAACAATACTATCCTAGAAGTTGTCCCTAGTACCAAACCGTTAGGTGTCATCATTGATGACAAACTAATCTTTGACCTTTATATCCACAGCAATATAAAAAAAAACATCAAAGGCTAGGTGCCCTATGTCGACATAACTATTTCCTCAGTCTCATGGCCAAAAAGGCCCTCGCCTCATCCTTACTACTTCCTACTCTGCTTTATGGTGCTCCCCTCCTTACCAACCTACAATCTTCCTTAAAAAGTAAGCTTGATTCCTGTTACAATAAAATTGCCAAATTGGTTACGAACTCTAAATACTCTACCCATCACTGCTCCTCGTTGCATAAACTAAAGCGGCTGGAATCCCACCACCATCTTACTTACCTTCAACTAACCACAACCCACAAAATAATCTACCACCCTGAACATTGGCCTTCCCCTTTCATCCATACTGACCATGTACCAGCCCAATTGCCACCTCAGGTCAGAAAACAAAATGTTGCTGTTTATAGAGAAACCCAAACTGTCAGCTGGTCAAATGCTGTACTCCTATGCTGTCTCTAAGTTATGGAATAATCTTCCTCCTTCTCTCAGATCAACCTGTAAGTCTGCTTCTTTTAAAAAATCCCTAAAATTACATTTAGTCTCTAACTGGTGATGCTTCTGTACCCCACAGAAAATCTCAACACCTAATTTCCCACTATGGAACCACTCTCTGTGTCTATTCTCAAATCTTTCCCCCTCTTTTCTCTGTACCTTCTCACACCTCCTCTCTCCAGCTTTTCATCCTGATACAGTCTGTTCACCTGCTTCACCCTGTACTCTACACCCCTCTACTTTGAATCCTACACACTCACATGTATATAGTATTTTTTTTTCCACTCGCATATACTGCTAAGATACTTTCTTCTTCTACTCTGACTCTCATACTTCTGTTTCCATTTATGCTCTCACTTATAAAATTTTGTCTTTTCTATGTGTTATTGAAATGTCATCTCTGCCAGTTGTCTTATCCTTTCTACTGTGTGTCCATTTTTATGTATCAACCATTGTTTTAACTAATCATATGTAGTAATGCATCTGTTTTATTCATGTATCTGCAATGTTTTAATTTGTTAATTGTATGTAATTATGTGTCACTTTTCTCCCTGGGCCTCCACTGAAATTGGGCTCCTCCAGGCCCAGTGGACTTTCCCGGTCAACAAATGCAATAAATAAATAAAACTGTGGTTTTCTGGCAATTAAGTAGTAAATCATTAAAGACTGAAGTTAGAAAATAATGACAGACATTTGAGTTTCAGACTTCATAGCTATCGGAAAATGCATGCTAATGCAAAACCTGTTATTCTGTAAACTTTCTAAGTTTGTAGGAGAAATATTTAAAAATTGTCCCTATTTTTGAGCCTTTTTCAAGTTTATGTATGGCTTTGCCCAGATTTCTTACTCTAAGAGGTTGAGAGGTATGATGCTAGTAGGTGTTCACTAATGCTGTTAGAGTGCCAGTGGAGGAGATTTTACTAAGGTCAGAGACAAGGACCCAGTCTAATACTGAGCTGTTGTTTTTGTTGGGTCTGGTTATGGTTGTAATGAGTTGGGTGTACTTAAATAGGTTGATAGTGTTTTTGGGTGATGAAGTAGGATCTCTAACCAGTTAATATTCACATTGCCAAGTATGATTGTTTTATTCTCTAGATTTTTTGGATGACCAGGCTAGCATTTCTTCAAGTATTGGGATATTGTTACTTGGGGAATATATGTGACTATAATGCAGGTGCTTTTTCTGCTATTCATTTGCAAGTAGAATATTAGTATTTTGGCTGTAGAAAATGTGGGAGTAGGCTTGTTATATGGGACTACATAAAAAGTATTATGGTATATGAGAGCAACGCTCCCACCTTTTTTTCTGGGCCTATATTTTCTCGGGTAAGAGAAGCCTGATGGGAGGAATTCAGAGTTTTTACTATAAGGTTTTAGCCAAGTCTCAGTTGCTGCTACAATTATCTGGATTATAGTGTTCGATCAAGGCATGGAGATCTGGAATTTTGTTTCTGATGCTTTGGAGATTGATGGTAGTGAGATTAAGGGTTTTGTGACAGTTCTTGTGATAAAGTGGAGAGTGAGTGTGTCTGGGATTGGGGAGAATGCTGCCGCATATTAGATTATGGTGAGTATGTATGGGATTAGTGGGTTGTAAGTTTTTCTTTGTGTTGTAGTCATATATGGAGATTAGTTTTATTTTAGTTTTAACATGTAAGGTTAGAATCTTTGCTTTTTATGGAGGGGGTATGTGTTGCATATAGAGAGGGTGCTATGTCAGAGAAGTAAGTGAGTTTGGGCAGGAGAGTAGCAGTTATGTGAGTGGGCTTGTAATATTCATGTATGGTTTCAAGAGACGTAATTGTTGAAAGAGTAAGGATAGAGAGAGAGAGTAAGCAGTGCTAAGATGGTGATGAATGGCATGTTGTGATGGAGGGTATGCAGGGTAGGGAAGAGTAAGATTTATTTGTAAGATAAAGTAGAATGTGAAGACAGTGCAGTGAAGTATAGAGGTGTTGGGGTGTGAGATGGACAGTTATACAATTAGTGAAATGGGAGGGTGAAGTGAAGAATTAATTAGTAGAAGATTATGATTGGGTGAGCAGTACAGGTAGTTTGAGCTTTGGTTAAGATAAATGTAATTGAAGTGGGAGTGGGTCGGAATGGGGATAGGGTAGGAGAGTGAAGTGATCCCAAGTGAAGTGAGGGCAAATGGAGCAGGGAGAACCAGGACTGGCAGATTGCTATGCTTCAAAAAAGTATCATTGGGACTTGCACTTAAGTTTATCTGTGAGTACAACAGTGTTTAGAGTGGAGAGTCCAGATGAGTAAGGACAAATGTTGATAATGTATGGAGTGAGCCATTGGTTTAGAAAAGGAGGAGACAGGTAGGAAAGTCTTAACCTTTAACACACTTTCCTGAAGTTAGTTAGGTGCCAAGGTGATATAGAGACTAGGGAGAAAGATGCATACACAGTGGGGGTGGAAGAAAGGTGGTGGTAGTGGTGGGGGTTAGTGAGCTGAGCAATACGTGTGCACACCACAGCCTAGTTTAATTTTTAAAAAAGACAAAAAAATGCTTTTAACACCAGGTGAGGAAAAGCAATTGGGGCACATATGTATAACTTGTGATGCTGTTTTTTTATTATTATTATTTTTTGTTTGTTTGTTTCCTCCCATCCTTGGCTAGAGAGCAACAGGCCTTGTATCGGTTTCAGGACCAGTAGACAGAATTTCAGCCAGGTGAGTTCAGCATGGTGTGGTGGGTAGAATCGAGGTCACTTTTCTGCATAGGTGACTACTGTAAAATAAAAGACAAATGCAATGACAATAAGATAGTGAGTCTAGAGCGGTAAAAAAATATGTAGAAGACAGAAAGCAATTAATGGAGGGTTAGTGAATATTAGGGACAAGCAGAAAGAGTAAAATAGACGTCAGAGGATTGAGAGAGGAAGAGTGAAGATTGTTGGCTGCAGGGTGAGAGAGAGAAAAGGTAGAAGATCTGGAGAGAGGACTACCGGGTTTGCAGGAGCAGTAGAAAGGGAAGAGATAACTAGCAATGCATGAGGAGCTAGAAATGAGAGTAATGTAGTTTACAGCACAGATTTGGAAAAAGGTGCCTTTAAGAAGGCACTGGGAGGGGAGAATAGCAGAATGGTCAAGGGAAGCAAGCGTTTACTCTAAAATTTGGAGTAGGCAAAAGGAAGAGAGAATGCAGAACATAGTAAGGTCAAGGGACGCTATTGTTTAGTCAAGCTGGAATAAGCAGAAGGAAGAGAGAATGCAGTGGCCAGTACCCAAATACTACATGCAGAATTTCTACAATAGAAACAGATTATGCCATCCAATTGGACAGTATAACAGTAAACAAGCAAGTAGCAGTTAATAAAACAGACAAGATTTCAGCGTTTATCAGCAGTTAATGCACAGTGCTAGGTTTCAGCATAAATCAAATGAAATCAAGCATTCAGTTAAAGATTAGTGACAGTACAATCCAACAAACAAGTGCAATAGGTAGCTTCTCTGAGATTATACACACTGGCAGAGTATAATACAAGTGCCTGGAAGTCCATTTCATTTGATAGTAAAAGACAGGCATGAGCAGGACAGTGCATGTGAGACACAAGGACTAAGAAACCAAGTGTGTGCATCTGTTTCTTCCTAGTCTTAACAAAGTAAGCACATTTGGTACATTTACATCCACCAACTGGTAGTTATATGCCAACAGCAGTGTTACATCTACCAACTTGTAATTACAGGCCAACAGCAGTATTACAGAGCTTGTATACAATAGGCAGGAGGTCAATAACTGAAACAGATGACGAGATGGTGCTCGTGCAGCAATATCACTGCTAGTAACCTTATTTCATTAGTTAAACATTCCCAGTATCAAGAACTAAGCTCTTCTCTAAGGTTTCTTACTTATCACTCATATTTATGATGGCTTACTAAGGTGTAAATGAACAAGACACTTCAATGCACTGACTTATGTGGCAAGCACACGGTTTCTCAGAGGGCCAGGGGGCTACGTTGGGACCAGAGACAAGAAAAAGGTTAAAAGAAAGCACCAAAGAATTTCAGAGTACTAAGTAACGTCTGGTGGGTAACTCTTGGAGGGGAAAGGTCAGAAAGGGTCAGAAGGAAGTGGTGAATAGAGAGAGGGAGAAGGGGAGGCAGAGAGTAAGCAGGTGTTGGAAATAGTTTAAAGTGGCAGGGGGAAACAGAAGTAAGTGTTAGAAGGAACAGTTTAAAGGGGCATAACATACAAACTTGCTGTACAGTAGTTCAGTATTTTTGAATGCGGTAAAGAGAACTGGAACATATACAGAGTACAGTAGGGTGGTCACTGAGATGATTCTCACATCTGTTGTTTTCTTCCTAAAAGTGATCAATCAGCCCTTTGGCAGACAATGATTTATTAGTTTTAAATCTGTTTTCTTCCACTGGTGGCCAAGGACTATACACCTTACATAGAATTTTATCATGCATACCTTTCAATCTCTTAGCACAAGAAATCTGGACAAAGCCTAAAATAATGTGGGACAAAAGGCCAGAAATAGGGTCAGATTGAATCATCGCTCTTATAAACTTAGAAAGTTGCTAGAATGACAGGATTTGAGTTAAAAATCATTTTCTGAAGGATATGGATTCTGAAACTGAAATGTAGATCATTATTTAGTGACATGGATAATCAATAATTTGCCCCCAAACCACAAATTTTATAAAGGAAAGAACAAAAATATGAAGCAAAACTCTGGACATTCTGCAAAAATATAGACAGTTGAGAGCGATGTTATCCTGCTTTGCCTTACCTTTGCTGCCTATCACTTGAATATAGCTGGGTTTATTTATCACGTCATTGTCTAACTGATTCTGCTGCATTCTGGTTTAACATTATGCTTCATACTACAGAAAACAGGCCTGTCCATGACAAGTTGTTTATGTCCTCTACTACATTTTTACAAGGCAGGGCTGGATGAAATGTAATCAAGAAGTAGTTGCATAGTTGCTCAGCACATAGCAAACAGAAACACTAGTTTATTAAACTTAATAAATTTAAGTCCAATGAAGTAATTAAGTAAAAACTACACATTTTTGAATAAAAAAGCCCACTTTACAAGATCTGTTTTTCACTATTCAAAGAAGGGAATAGTTTGCATTTGACATAAAATGCCATGTAGTTTAACTAACCTTGATGTAGAGCAGAAATCCTGCAGAGCTGGAATTTCTAAAAAGCCTTTTTTTTTTGCTTTTTTTCAGTTCTGAAAGACCTTTTCAATCATTTCAATTTATAGAACAGATACTGTTATTATAATGAAAATGTATTTTATAGGCAGCTTAAAACAGATCAGATGGAATATATGAAAGTGAGTTATTAGAAGAAAAAAAATGGAAAACCCTAGGAAATATATTTATCTTTAGAAAAGGTGATCAGCTAAGGTACTATACTTAAGGCTGCTCCATATGTTGTGAACTGTATTCGTTTTTTAAATAGTTTGATTATTTTTTATGACCACAGGTCTATCCCTATGGCAACGATTCCTGCATCCAGCTAACCTATTCATTCCACCATGAGGGAAGGAACCCTCTGGACCATTCATTCCCCATTAGAAGAGAAACTGAGGTATTAGAAAATAAGCCATTTTGTAGATACTCTACACAGTCCTATCATCATCCCTTTAGAATCCCCTTAGCAGCCTGCAACTCTGCTATAGCTACCTTGGGAGGTGCATGCATGACTCTACCCATGCCATGTGCAATCTCGCTACCAAGGGGCACCCTACCGGCAGAGGAAGTATGCAAGGCTCTTTATGCCTCCAGCAATATGCCGACATTCTTGCAGATGTAACCAACACAGGAAGGTAATATAACTCCCAGGAGGGAGGGAAAGTCATCATTAGCCACTCACTACCATCAACCACCACACGATCCATCCAGAGCCCATGCCACTATTGGAGCATTGGTCTTGCTGTACAGTCAGAGCTTTATCTCTCTACACGTTAGGGCTAAGTAAAGAGTTTCAACAACATTTGAGTGAATGAACATATGGATATCATATTTATATTTGATGCTTAATTTTATAATCTTATTGATGGACACATTAATCCTTGTCACTAAAGTATAATGTATGAACTCATGTATGTTGTTTGTGAATTAAATTGACTGCCCAATGATTATATTATAATCTGATTTAGTGCTATATGCATTGGAAATCCATAGTAGTCTAATAATAGCTTTGATTAAGTTTTCAAAATAAAATAGAATATCATTTGCAAAGGAAGTTATTGTTAGCATATGATTTAGTAAATAGCCATTATGGTTACTTAAAATAACAGTTTGAGTGAAAGAATGAAAAGATATTGAGATAAGGAGAACACTGACTAGTACTTGTACTGGGAAAGATAGCTTGCCATTAACAGTTAGAAAAATAGAGGCTGAATTATATAAAGTTTTAATGGTATTTTTATATCCCTCTAGAAACGTTTGTTTTTTGAATGAGGTAAAGAGAACTGGAACATGTACCATGCGAAATGTTTTACTTGCATCTTAAGTGAAAGCAGCGTGTTTTTTATTAGTACAAGTGCTACTATTATGATATGAAATTAGTCCTAACATGATATTATTCTCTTGTGTTGATCTTGAGTTTATAAAATCAGACTGAAAATTGGAAATGATGTGACTGGCAATCAAATGAGATATCCTGGCAGAGTAGCACAATATATTTTAGAATCAAGATGTATAAATAACAGAGTCGATAGATTTTAATAAGAAGATCTGAGTTTGGTTCAGGAATAAAAATGTTCACAGTTCTAAGGTCATATTAGTTAATATAACTGAATATCTTTAAAAGAATCAGAGATAACCTAGGTTTGAATTTTTTATGAAATGAGCATCAGTCATGCCACCCTGGGGCTTTACCTGCTTTAATCTTTGAGATTGCCTCCCTTAATTCTTCTAGTGTGAAGTCTGACTATTGTTTATATTATTATTTGGAAGGATGTTAGGTCCATAGTAGTCTGAGAATAACTTTGATTGGGTTTTCAAAATAAAATAGAATTTCATCTGCAAAGAGATTTATGTTTAAGAGTTTAAAAGTTTTCTATTTTCCCCTGCTTTTATGGGCATGCTTATTGACTTATGCATATCTTTATAGTTATGAAAGAAACAAAATATAATCTCTTCTGGTTGAGTACATTAAATGTAATTCTCTTTGCTTGAACTAATATTATTTGAGCAGTTGCTAAATTTATGTATGCTGGTTCAAAATTTAGGGTAAGTGATGCAGCTTTTGAAAACTTTGACCTATCTTTTCTTCAGATTAGAACTGGTTAGATGCTTGTAATAAATGTATCTAAGGTTGCACTGCTATTACAAAATGCAGTTTGTCATTATTAACACTGGACTGAAATTCAGTATCCAACTGAGATACAAGAGACTGACAAGTGTATATGTCTTCCTTTGAAATACAATGCCCTGCTAATGATATGGTCCATAAGCGCAGCCATAGAAACTGTCCATCTGATATCATATGACAGCATCTGATACCATATGACATTAAGTTATCCACATTTTCATCATAGTGATTATTTATTTATTTATTTAACATTTGTTGATCAGGAAAGTCCAACAATGACAGAGCCTATTTTCAGTAGAAGAAATGCTCCAGATGCATGTCTTTGGAATGTGGGAGGAAACAGGAGCACCCAGAGGAAACTCATGGGAACACAGGGAGGATATGCGGAGTCTGCACAGAGGGCACCCCAGTTTAGAATCAAACTGGAGAAGCTCTTGTTGTGAGGCTCAACACTAACCACTGCATCACTGCACCATCCATGAACTGTAATAATAATTTGCTTGGTTAATTTCTGTTGAATACATGTATATTTAATATCCAATTCAAAGCAAATACTGTAAAATTTGAATACTAATTTTAAGATATTTTTTCAAATTCAAATGTAAAATTATTTTAAACAGTTGCTTCAACAGCTTGTTGTTACAATAATCTTAAGACTTTCTTGGCAATAAACTAATGCCTACAATCAATCCTAAAAATATGTTATTCCAAAAATACACCCTAGTATTCAGCATGGCAGTGTGCCATGCGTATTTATAAAGGTGCGCTGCCATGCTCTAAAACAGACATGGTTCCATGTACAAGCACATGGGAGGGGGGTCTGAGAGCAGAGCTCTCACAATACACATGCCCACTGGACTCCAGAATTGCCTTTTGGCAATTTAAAATGAGTGAGAATGCTCATAACACCCCCAACCCATAAGGATAAAAAATCTGGTCAAAAGCCATAAGGGACAATCGTCCCTACCAAGACAAAAGTTGTTAGGATAACACAAGTAGTATAAGCACATAGCGCACACCTCCAAACCCATTAGAGTAAGGAATGTGGACAAAGCCAATCATCCCACAAAGCAGAAAGTTGATAGAATAACAGTTTAAGCATTAGCAGGGATATACTGAAGAGTACAAATAAAATAACACAACAAATTTTTTTTTTTTTTTATAAATGTGATAAAGTTTAAGCGTAGCTGAGCGGGTGTGCCCATTGCTTAACTACACTTAGTCCAGCTTAAACAGAACAAAAAGTTAAATGGTAAGAGGCATCCAATAGAAGCAGTACTGCAATAGTGTAGTGGCTAAAGCGTATGCTTTGCAAGCAGCCATTACCACTTCGATCCCCACTATAACCAATTTGCATTTTACATGTGAAAGCAGTACATAAACATTTTTTTTTATTATTAGGTACTAAATAACATATATTTGTTAACCAGAGTACTGCATTCAGTCCAGAAGTGAGGTGACAGTTTAATAAAGTTGTGAAATTTCCATATAAACACAAGTGCCCCATACAGTATAGTCATACATGAATAAATGTAATGAAAGCACACTGGGGGATGTCAGGGACATTAAACAAATTTATAATATGTAATGAATAATGAATAATACAGCAGATAGTCTATAAAATGAAAAATAAGCAATGCTAAGCACAGCACACCTCTGCTTACCAGGTGTAAGCATCGTGTAAATATGACTGCTAAGCAATGTGTAGCCCAGCTAAGTGGATTTGCCCATCAGTAAGCAGTGTTGAATCTGTCCCTTTAAGCACTGCCAACTTTAGCTAAGCAGGTTTTCCCGTAGCTTATTTTAGCTCAGCATATTCAAAACCATACAAGCACAGCAAAGGGTGGGATGATGGCCATATTTAATCCCCACAGGTGGCACTAGAGCTCATAACTGGTTGCAGCTTCCTACTGTAGGCAGTATGGCAGGAGTTATGAGGGCAAGTGCTTCCGTGCACAGTGCTGGGGCATACAGGAGTCCAAGGTCATGGTAGGACTCCTGGTACATAACCATCATGAGAGACTGCTGCAGGGCCATTACCAAGGCTCCCAATATAAAGCAGAAGCCTGGGACCATCTCGCCCGTGATCTCACCTGTGCCACTGGCATCCCTCAGACTGGTGAGCAGGTCCAGCACCAGTATGCCGACTTGCAGCGGGAGCTCTTGGATGAGTGGGTCCAAGAAACAAGGCAGAGGGGTGATGTCCCAGCAGTGTGTAAGTACTCATACTAATAACTGTTTACTAATGTCCAGCCTGTGTATATGATGGATAGGTATGCCTAAATATTTCTCTATTTCCCTTACAGCTGCAGCTGAGTGGGCTGTGAATCAGGAAGCCCATGCTAGTAGGCTGCAAAGGCTGTGTTTCAAGGGTGGTGAATAACAATCCTGCTTGTAGTAGTCATACCAAATAAATATAAAGTAGTAGAAAGTCACCTGGCAGTATAAAATCTGTCTATGGGTTGTACTGAATAAACCAGACGATATGACAGTAATAGTCCCATACATGTCATATTTAAAAAACTGTAACTGCCTGGCAATAAAGCTCTAAATCCTGGACTGGTTGTTTACTCTGGTATTGTATGGCATTTTTTTCTTGCATTCTCTGAATAGTAATGCTATGTGAACCACTGTTACTCACACTGTGCTACATAAAAACATATCTAAGAATGTCTGTATAAGGCTGTTGTAATTACAAGGTCAGATTGTACAACCAAGAGAGACTTAGACAGAAAATACTGAAGAGTTCAACAGCAATATTCAAATACCACACTTCGATGAAACTTAAATTTTTGTATTTTTAGCAGACACAGCCATGGTTCAAATCCTAGGAGTGGTATTAAGCTGTATGCATAATTGTACCTCTCAACTGTACAGATTTTTTTCAGACTGTCCAGACAATTGACTCATATTTTCTGCCTGTTCCTCTGTCCCCCTGGCAAATCAGTGGGATGATCTCAGAATTGGAGTCAGTAAATAATGACATACAGTTGACTTTCATACCTCAAAACCTTCAGAAAATATATATTAAAACAAATCCTGTCACTCTAGCAACTTTTCAAGTTTATGAGAGCAATATTGTACCCTCATGTTGCCAAGCTTTGTCCAGAGTGTGTGCATTAAGAGATTGAGAGCTATGTGCATAATATTAACTCGGAATCTGGGAATATGTGAAGAAACAGTCAGGTAGTGTTAACAATCATTCC